>NC_057802.1:36606057-36813350 GCF_018294505.1 Triticum aestivum
TCCAGAGGCAGCATCGATCGGCTTCAGTTAGCAGCAGTAGCGAAGGAATCGCTCGATCGGGTTCAGTTAACAGCCATCGATCGATCGCTTGGGTTCAGTAACGCATAGCCTGTAGTGCAATTGCTTGGGTTTAGTTAGAGCCCAACGCCTCACACCCACGTGCGTGCGTGTACAAGAGAAATGCGCATCGCTCGGCCCCGACCACCCACCCTAACCGGGAACACCCCGATATTTTCCTCGCCCTCGCTTCTACCACAGTTTTTCCGTCATGGACGGCCCAAAGAATGTCATGCAGCTGCGTCTCCGGCCTGCCCAGGACGAAAAGCCCATTTTCTGTCATGATTTTTTGTCATAGAAGTAGGACCCCACCACATCTATGATGATACCGTGTTTTGTCACAATTATTGTCATAGAAGTGTCATAAGTATGACAGAAAAAAATTCCGTTCGGCCCAAAATGTCACGGATATGTCTTTTTTTTGTAGTGTACGTGGGGTTGTGTGAGAGAGATACAAACGTAGAGAGATATAGTGTGTGGGTTCGTGAGAGTTTTGGGGGGGGGTCAATCAAAAAATGTAACATATGCAATGTGTGTGAAATAGAGTCCTGGATATAGGGGGCGATCCACGAGAAGAGAGTGGAGGTATCATCGGCTTGAGGTGTCCATAGAATCGAAGAGAGGGATGATGTGTGTGTGTGCGCGCGCGCGATTGATAAAGAGTGCCATCGAATTTGTGTGTGCCCACATCAAAGATATAGAGTGGCTGGCCTACTGGAACGTGAGAGGGGACAGGTGCAATTTGTCTCTGTGGCATGGATACCTACCTACAGCGCTCGAGTATCGGTGTGTGGTGGGGAGGAGGGAGGCCTAATTAACTATAGAGGTACAATGGTTGGTATATGTGTGGAGGAGGAGAGAGGCCTAGCTCATGTATTAAGGGAGATCGATCTACCTCATGTATTAAGGGAGATCGATCAGCATCCATGCATATGTGTATGAGAGGAATAAGGTTGGGAGAGAGACAGAGATAGAGTGTTGGAGGGGGTGGTAGTGGGGTTGCTTCTAACAAATGGTGGGATAGGCTTGCTAGACAACTCGAGGGCACGCCTGCAATGTCAATAAGAGAGGGGATGGCTGCCTGTCTGTGCACGTGCGTGTGAGAGATGGGTCAGGAGGCATGCACGAATGATGAGGGGGCGATATGGCTGTGGTAAGCAGACATAACTACATAGGAAGATCAATCGTCCTTTGTCAGAGAAAGAGAGACATAACTTGTGAGGTACGTCGATCGATGGGGGGGAATAGTTAAAGTCGACCTAGGTATATGTTGGGAGATCGATCGGTATACATGCATGTGTGTGTTAGAAGCAAATGAGGCACGGGGAGAAGGATAGAGAGAGAGGGATGCATCTAGGAGGTGGTGCGAGAGTCATAGTATATCGAGGGGGAGGAGTCTGCGAGTACGAGATCGATGAAAAGAGTGGTGGGAGTGAGGCATGGACGGTGATAAGAGAAGAGTGGAAGCTTGTGTTTTGTGCTACGCACACCTGGCTAGAGAGGAATATCGATCGATGTGTGCCGTAAAGAAGGAGCTGGGGCGCCTACACACACCGTGGGTGAACGACCTAAAGTGAAAAGACGAATTTGCACGATGGAGCTAGAGAATGCTGAGGGAGGGTGAGAGGGATGCGGGTGACTGCATGCACGAGAGAAAGTTAGCGCTAGCTAGCTACAAAGATAAGAGGATTGTGTGGGTGTAAAAGACGAATAGAGATCATACTTCATTATAAAAAGCGAATTTGGATATTTGAAGAATTTATCATAGTTTTTTAAACCGACGCATGTGTGAATATATATAACGGTGATACACATGGTGTGGTTATGAACATGTTATACTACATATAATATATTTTATCTCTACTCTTATAAAAAACGGAGTTGTTGATGATGGTGCCATCCTACAATATAGGCCGTCCGATTTATATCTGACAGATAGGAAGGAAACTATGGCAATTTTGAAAAAAGATACCCACACCCCTCTCCATATTTGCAAATTAGGCCTCCCCTTGATCATGTTGATGTTCTTTGGAACGCATGGGCATCTTGCTAGTACTACGTATAATATATAGAACATTGATCATAATTTGGGCTAATGTGTGGCTTTTGCAGCTCAGGTCTAAATACTTGTCATAATGTAGGGGGCAGGGCACTATACTATGTGTGATAAACACGGTGTACACGTATTGAACATGGTTTAGATTATGAATATATAGTTAGTACATCAAATGTACTATTATTTCGAATCAACATCAAGTGTATTCAAAAATAGAATTCGAGTCCATGTAGTACACATGGTTCATATCTATCTCTATAGTAATCATGTGGTGTGTTATTAAGGTAATACACGAATGATGGTTGAAGTTGGCAACAATCATGATTGTAGATTGTTATTGAAATAGAGAAACGAATTCTAATTCAGTTCGAATTGCAGCGGTAGTATAGACATTTGGAATGCACTAAAATGTTGGTATGAGTAGGTTACATGCATTATACAGCAAGCGAAAAAATTTAATTGGACATAACATGGATTCATACTACCGAATAGCATTTAATTGCACTAAATTGTTGGTATGAGTAGCTTTAAATAGCATTTTTATAGTAAAACGGGGCAAGACTCTCTCTTTGTGTGGTGTGAATAGTTTTATTTTTTTCATTTTTTTTGGTTGAGGGAAGTGTGAATTGATTTGGTACGTACAAGTACAATATTACACGTTAGGCTTGTCCCTAAAATTCAACCCGCGCCTTGTTATATCCCGAAAATTCAGATATCGTGCTCCCAAAACTGGCGCCTTCACAACCCGCGCCTTGCTATCCCAAAATTACAACGCGCGCGAAAACTCCCTCCAGCTGCCAAATCCCGACACGCGAAATCCCCCTTCTAACCCTGAGCCAAAAGGGCCGCTAGTTCAAATCGGTGGGGGGTACTTTTGTAACACACCCTACATTTTGGACAAGTGCGTCCCTAAGTCATGGTTCACCCCCTCCCATCGCCTCCTTTTTGCCATTCGAAATCCCAAGCTGCCATAACCTCTCCGCTCCAACCGCGAAACCCCACCCTCCTCCGTCCGCCACCTCACCGCTGCCCAGCCGGAGCCTCTTCCCCGACGACGTCGTCCACCGCAACAGCTCGATGTCCCTCGTCCACCTCCCCGGATGAGGATCTGTCGTCCATCTCGTCGTTCCGCCGGTTCAGCCGCCCCGTCCTCCACCTCCAAGGAGCTGCTCCGACGATCGCCTCGTCTATCGCGGCTGCTCCATCCCCACAGCGCCACCTTAACCTGCTCCACCGGAACCGCAGCATCCACACCGACTCCTTGGACGAAGCCGAGGCCTCTCGGCGCCACCAAAGAGATTGTACACTCATCGCATCGCACCTTCTCCTTAGCTCGACCTCCCGGCGCCGACGGTGCTCCATCCTGCACCCCCATGGAGCGGCTACCTTGAAGCCGGCGCCGCGGCCGACATCTCCACGGTGGCACTCCACCAGTGCGAGGCCCCTATGGTGGCGGCGTCCATACCAGCCAGATCTGCTGCTGCTACTCCGGCTCTCGCTCGCGCAGCTGCTGCTGCTCCGGCTCTCGCTCGATCGCGCGCTCGCCCAGCTGCTGCTGCTCCTGCTCTCGCCCGCTTGCTCGCGCTGCTGCTGCTTCTTCGGCTCTCGCTCGATCGCTTGCTCGCTCGCCCAGCTGCTGCTGCTCCAGCTCTCGCTCGCTCACTCGCGCTACTGCTACTGCTCTCCCCCTTGCTCGTGCTGCTGCTCTGCTTTGATTTAGCTACACTTCAGTCGACTCAACCGGCTTTTGGGTCAGTCGATTTTCAGGGGGTGGGGGGGCTCGCCGGACTTAAGGAAGAACCACCCGCAGGGGGGACGGGGGCTCACCGGAGAGGTACCCCACTATCTATCTTAGGGTTCAGGGTGGGGGCGGGGGCCTATAGGGCTAGCCGGGGCAGCGGCGGACCGGCGGTGGGGAGTTGTTTCGGGGCGGCGAGGCGGCGCTGGGGCCGGCGGCGAGGCCGGTGGTGGCTGGCGGCTCAGGGGGGTGCAGGTTGAAGATGAACTGCAGGCCCTCCCTAAACTACATGTCAAGTGCCTCTCTGCTACCATTGTGTTCAGTTTCGATAGTAACATTCAGATTCCACAGTAAATTTCAGTTTCGACAGTTAAGTTCAGAGTCAACAGTTTTTACATCATCTGTTGTAGTCAGGTGGTTTTTGGTGATGTAAATTTACATCTATTTTACATCATCTATTGGAGATGATATTAGAATCCCACTTGAGATTGACGATGTCTGTCTTGTGCTGCTTCAGCCTTGACATCTTACGGCTCACCGGGTCTGCTCCAACAACAAAACAATCCATCACAACAGAGCAGTGCCCTGGACGCCGTCTACAGATTCCTCAGATCTTCCTCCACACCTCCGACAGTCACCTCTGCCTCAACTGCTTTAGCGACCAACCCAATGATGTTGAGGTCGACACGGCTACGGCAAAGAGGTAGGGAATTTTCCAATGGCACTCTACTATTCAATTATTCATGCATTTTGTTGAAAGGAATGAAGCAAAACATCCACCTGGACCTACTTTTCAAAATCCTATGCATGAAAACAAGAGCAAGTGCATTAGTGGCAGAATAACATTCTAACTGTATACACTTTCATATGGTTTCACTTTATTTTGGCCATGTTTCTTTGTATTCCTCTGCTCTTCCAATTCCTATAAACCAAACACCCAAGTTGACAGAAATCCTGTGTTTACAAATGCTCTGTTTACCATGTGCATTCCTATCCTATTCCGGTGTTTTTCCTATCCCTGCATTTTTAGAATCATCCAAGCCAAATGAGCCCTTACAGAATTACTTCAGTTACAGGTAGGTGTCGAAGGGAACTTTGTGTGGTTTGTCCTGCTCCTGCCGCCACGTCGTCCACCTCACCTGAGGTGCTCCATCAAAAGAAACATCCACCAAACCAGACATCACGACTCCTGACCATCTTTCGCCGCCTCAGATCTCCTTCCCTGCCGCCGGCACCCACCGCAGCGGCATCACCATCATCGACTCAGCAGATGAACCTGAGGAGTACACGGGTCCACAAGAGAGGTCGCACTCTTTTGATTCTGCTTATGTTATGCATTGCTTAAAATTACCTGCTACTTTATCATCCTGTTCACCTCTTGGACTCCAAGTCAGGTCCAAATTAATGTTCAAACTTGAGTTCTAAATTAGTTGTGGGGCACATATCGAGGAAGCAATGAATAGTATCTCTGTCTAATATCTGGTTCACCTAGGGTATGCCTGTGTTGTTCATCTTGGGTGGGAAACAAATAGTAAAGCAATCATCATCTGTCTTTTTATTATATTAAAGCAATCATCAGCCTGCTATCATTATTTTTGGATCCATCCACTGGTTGTTACCATCACTCTAAATTTCTGCATGCTCTCCTTACATAATCTCACCATATTTTTGCGCAACAATACAATGTCATGCAGACATCGCTCCATGGTGGGTTCAATGGCAAACCCTCCCCACCCCTCTCCAGATTGTAATCCAGAGGAAGATATCTGTTCTGAGGCAGATTCAGACGCCGCTGACCACTCCTATTTACCCCCCAAGGTGTTTGCTCTACCTTGGCATGATGATGTTTAGTTTCTATATCATATATGGGAATTATGCAGTCTCATGTCTTTTAGCCAGCCATAATATATGTGAAATATGCAATGCCATCCTGTTTAACCAGGCATCATATATTTGAATGATATCTTGCCCATCCTTTTCTTCATTACATTTCCATTTGTCGACAATGTTTATACATTCAACTACTCTTCCTGTGAATCAGCCATTTGGGTGGGAGATTGAAAATCTGGAGTGAAAACAAGGCCTTCAGAGCAGACAGTACTACCTGTCGAAGCAAATCTCTTGTTGGTCCCGATAGCTCCTCAGAGATGGATTCAGAGACAGATGACCAGTCCTATTCCCCCACCGAGGTGTATGCTCTAACTTGGCACGGCGTTTTAGTTATTCATCATATCTTTGAATTATGTTATGCTATGCTATCCAGTTTAGATAGACATCATATATGTGAAATTATGTCATGCTATCCGTTTTAGTTAAACAATATACATGTCAACTATTTCATGTCCTCTTTTTTCCACACTATCTATTGCATCTGTCTCTCATACAATGTCTGTACATTCAACTATGTTTCCTGTTTATCAGCCATTTGAATTGGAGCGGGTGATGCCAGCATCTAGCGGACTAAAAATGCGGTCTTCAAATAAAACAGTGCTACCTCTTGGTGGAGATAGCACCCCGGTTGTACATGCACGAGAACCAGCCCTACCACACATAACCCAAACTCTCGCAGATTGTACCCCTACTGCGATGGACAAAGAACGAGCTTCGCCCAATCTAACCCCAACCCCAGCAGATAGTAACCCAGTTCCTGTTGACACAGCACCATCTCCACCACAGAGCTCCCAAACAAGAGCAGTTAGTAAGGCAGCTCCAGTGCCCAAAGGGCCAGTACTACCACGGCGAACCCCAACTCCACCAGTTAGTACACCTATTCCTGTGGAGGAAGCACAACCAGCTAGTCGTACTTTAGCATCTATCGCATTTGATGTTGTTAAATCGTATGTGCGTATCTTCCCATCTTGGAAATATTATACTGAATATGAAGGAAAATGCCAGTTGCAGGTGTTTGTCCAGGAGTTATGTGTAAGTAATGTTATTCATGGCAATTACTTTGCTTTGTCCCATACATCCTACCTCCATGATGGTTATAATACAGCAAATTTTCCCATTTTTCTCTATAGAGAAGGACCGATTTGGAAACTCAGGATGAGGTAACCTATGCTAATACCTCTGCTCTCTTCAAGAATGCTTGGTGGCAGTATCGGAATTACCTGAAGAAAACGTACTTCACCGGCAAAGAAACTCATCAAATTCCCTTACGTTCTCCTGAGACACATTTACTGGACGATGACTGGGAACGCCTTGTTCTGTACTGGTCCCAAACCAAGAATGTGGTAAGGTCTATGAGCTCATTTTCTATTTTTAAGTACTATATTCTTGCGTCTTACTATACTCTGTTCATGTAGAACAAGTGCCTAAACCTGAAGAACAACTGTTCTAATTTAAGATTCTATTGCTATCATAGTTCCAAAAATCGCTAGGCGTTAATTGTGCGTTTTGCACCGTCTTGCGCTTTACTGACCAAAGCGCATGCTTATGCGCAGTTATGCACAGATTAAGCATAGTTATGCGCAATGCATTTCGCCACGCCTAGAGCCTAGGCGCGGTTAAGCGCTCGCTTAGGCGCGCCTTTTTTAACTATGATTGCTATCGTGCATACTGCTTTGCTCTTGTATCACTGTATTTGCTCATACAAACTTATTTTTAAATTGAAGGATCCAATCGAAACTCCAATGGCACAGCAGGTATGTTCACGCATGTTTCTTTAACAGGCTTGCTCTTATCAATAGCTCTGTTGATTTCAATTTCAATTGTGTATACAGTTGACTTCTCATATCATGCACATTACTAGCATCACAACAAAGCAAATAGTGTTGTTGTACATGTAGACCCGTGGTACGCATCTGCAATCTTGTTGTGCCGTGTAGTTTCCCACGCTTTGTATTCTTTCACTGCTGCTTTGTCTTGAACTGATATGATTTGAACCGTGTCTCTATTTTGATTTGGCAAGACAATGCAGTGACCATAGGACATAGATATATGTTTGTTTGATGCTTTTATTATGTACTAGTACTTGGCAATAGAAGACTTGGTAGTTTAATCATGTCCACCTTACTAATGAACTGGTTGCCGAAATGAGTTTCATATACTAGTACATGCTAAACTGTTATGTGTCTGCTTGTTTCTTCTTTTAGAATGCTGACAGAATATTGGGGAAGAGTGCCTTATTAAGCAATGGTAAAGGAAGTAATGCAGATAAGGTTCAGGATAGTGACACATCCTTGTTGGTCTCCAACAAAGCTGATAAAGTAGCTAAGGAAGACTATCTCGAAGACAGTGAGACAACCCCAAAGTCCTATCTTGTTTTAGTGTTGGAGTTTCTGGCCACTACCGCTTGCACAAGCTATTCAAACTCACTGTCTGAATCAGTTCGGTTTCTTGAGTCTCAACTACAAGCTGAAAGACATCGATCAGCTGTGCTACGACAAGAAGCGGAAGGACTGCGGAAGTCCCTAGAGCATTCAGATGCATACTTTCTGGTGCAACAGCAAGCGTTGGAGGATTTTAGCGCCAAACAAGACAAAGCTAATAAGCTTGCTAAGCTTATTGCCAGAATGGTGGATACCATGTTTCTTGAGCTCTTCTGAAGTTGTTTCAGTTATGCTCTTGTTTTGCTGCCGTGTTTACTTGCACTGGTGGCCAATTTTGACGGCCAGTGTATGTAATATGCTGCTTTGTTCCCTATATTTGCACTGGTGGCGAACTTTGATGCCCAGTGGATGTAATATGTGTAATAGCGGTAATAGGCTAGCGTTAATTGCTTGCTTATTTATTTCCTTATTGTCTTGTATAGTTGTTTGCTTGTAGTCACTGTAGTTCTTTTTCTGTGTTTTTCTAGGGGCCACAATAACCTATCTTTGGAAACTAGGCCAAAATAATCATGGCAACACACGGATTGTTGTAACCATGGGCCTCCTGCGGGCCGTATGATCCATGGGACTTCTACGGGCCGTAGGATCCATCGGCCTTCTATACGGGCCATAGGATCCATGGGCCTTCTACGGGTCGTACGATTCATGGGCCTTTTATGGGCCGTAGGATCCATGGTCCTTCTACAGGGCGTATCATCATTTCGCCAATCATGGGTCGTACTATTCGTGGACAATAACGGGCCGTTAATAGGCTGTATTTGATAACTCTATGAAAACAGCCCAACGGGTTTTTTTTGACATGAAAACAGCCCAACGTATTATCGGGCCACAAACGGGCCGACTGTAACCACGGGCTGAATTTGGCCCACAAGCAGAAAATGACAGTAACGGGCCGTAAGTAAACGAATGTGGAAATGAGCCCAAGAATAAATTGGCCCCAAGAAGGCCGAAAGATAACATGGGCTGGAAACGGCCCAACGGAATAATGGGCCATTAATGGGTATAAATTGATACACTGTTCATTACGGCCCAGTTTCACCACGTGCCGTTAATGGGTATAAAGTGATACACTGTTCATTACGGGCCAGTTTTACCATGGGCCGTTAATGGGCCGAGAGTAATAAGGGCCTCATATGGGCCGAAAGACGTCATGGGCCATACATGGGCCGGAAGTTAAAACGGGCTGGAATTATATTGGACGGCCCAGATGACGCTACTGAGCCTAATTCGGATAGGCCGTAAACGGGCCCTTGGTTAGCGGGCTGTAAATGGGCTATATGCGAACAGGCCGTTAACAGGCTTGCCGTGGGCCGGCCCGTCACCTTTTGACCAAGTCAAACGGGCCGGCCTTTACACAGGAATGGGCCTCTGTTGGGCCGTGCCACGTGTCGACGTATCATAGGCGCTTTGGGTCCAATGAGTGGATGACATCTGTCCCAACGGTGAGCCGACACGTGTTTCCTCCAGCCAATGATGATTTTACACGTGGAAAATCCCCATTGGTCGGGGCTGTTAACGGGTTATCGGATCCAAAACCGAACCCGATAGCTTAACGGCGTTCCGTTATGGTGGATGCCACGTTTCGGTCACCCTTGACGAAAGCACTTCTGTGACGCGCGATTTATCGTCATGGAAGTGGACACTTCCGTGATGATAATTTTCGTAAGTCATGGAACACTTCTACGATAGCACAGGTATGACTATCTTGATTCTGTCATAAATTTGTCATGGATGTACATGCATGACAGAAAACGTGACCTACTGTGACAAACACGTATCATCACGGAAGTGTATTTTTTTGTAGTGTCAATGGCGAGCAAAACGCTCGGGCGGACGCGAGCAGAGCGCGCCGCGAACGCCTCAATGGCGAGCAACCACGTGGTCAACCTTCTGCCATCAAAAAAATTTGACCTTGTTTCTCATCACATTGCAGATTACAACGCAATAAGTAATTGCAAATCTGTTCACACCTATCAAACTAATATGTGTTCACACTTAGCGTCGGGCTATAAAAACCACCCACTCGAAAATTACTTCACAGTTCCTATCTTCATCACCCACAAAACTAGTCTTTCCTGTCAAGTCGTTCCGCCATGACCGGTAGGAGGAGTTTAGGGTGGACATATAACCAGGCAGCAAAGACCAAGGCCACGGAAGCACTAGAGAGGTCCCGCCGTGAAGCTGCAGCCACAGCAGAGATGTCCCGCCGCGCCACGGAGCCCTCGAACGAGCTCTTACGGGCATGCGAGGGCTCTCACAAGCGCATTCGCGGTGTCGGCCATCGCGATGAGCCGGCGTTCCTGAAGTCCTCCACCGGCAACGACGACATTCTCGTAGGCGTCACTACGCAGCAGGAGCTGGTCGACGGCTTGATGAAGCTGCTCAAGATCAGCGATGCCTCGGTTGACAAGGCGACCAGCCTCGTCGAGCAACTCATGGGTGAGAACGCGAAGCTCCTCAAGGTGCTCGCCGAGAAGGATGAGGAGGCCGCTGGCTAGAAGATGCTGCATGAGCAGAGCAGTGCCTCGGGGATGACGCCGACAGCGGTCATCGAGGAACTGATGGGTGACTTGAGGAAGCTCCAGATCAAGCGCGAGCAGGAGGTGGAGGAATCGGTGGCTGCTTTCAAGCAAGGTCGTGAGGAATTGAAGAAGGAGCTGGAGGATGTCGTCGCCCGGCGATCCATTGATGAGTAGAGATAGTAGCGACCCAGATCGTTGTCTGCAATTTCCTTCTTCTCTTGCCCCCATGTCTTCTGGGCTTTGCCGCATGTGGCATTTTAAATTATCCGGAATATGTAAGACAATTATTATCTGTGCCATTATAAATTTGTCGTCGTATTATCCGTTGCCATTTTATTTGTGGTCGTATTATTTGTTGCCCTATGTGGCAATTTAAATTAGGGCGGGATACGAGTTGAAAACACGAACAAAGCAAATGTTGCCATGGGATCACAAGCAAACACCCTCCGTCCAGGTGCTTTAATTAACCCATTAATGGAGAAGTTGTGAGCGAGGCAGGCAGCGGCTGGTGCATGGAGGTCAAAGAGCTCGCTTCCCGGTGAGCATGGGCGTCCTTGCTACTCGCACGTGTCTCGTTGAGCCTGCGAGGTGGATAGGATGCACGCGTCCTGTCGAGCCTGCGCGGCGGACTGGTCACACGCGTCCCGTCAAGCCTGCACGGCGGAATTCTCGCGCTTGTCCCGTCTAATCAAACAGCTGCACGCACGCCACCGAGTATGGTTAAATTTCGGCAGGTTAATATAATACAACCGTTTGCGATATTAACATGTCAGCTTTTTGTTTCAAAAAGGACTTCGTTGGCTACTAATGTGTGCGATTCTTCTCAAACTGAACGATTGTTTTTACCACGGCATATATGTGCCATGTCATGAAACCATGCCAAGTTTCATGTTTTTTGGGTGAGTTTTTGATTTACTGGGATTTAAAAACCGAGATTCTCAATCTTTCAGGATGATGACAAGTTTGTAATTCATTCTCATTCCTTAAATGAAACCTAAACATGCACCCAGTGACACAGGTACGATTCCCCACCCATTTTGCTTCACTGGAGCATGTGCTTGTAGTTCGAATTTGAATTATGGACTGCAATAAATGCGTAGAAAACTTAATTAGTAATATATACAATGGCCAAACGAACCCTAAACAGTTTCAAATTTCAGCACGACACTCCTGTTATTCTATGTTGCCTGTAGAAAACAAAGTTCAAGGCGAGAAGAGGCAGCGATTATCGTTTTGCCCACCAGAGGGGCATGTTTCCCTACCGGAACCACGAGGGTTGTGACAGGCTCCGGTTTGTAAGAGGCTTGTAATATAGGTTCGCCCAAATTGGAAAATTATCTGTACCATGTAGTGACACCATGCCAAGTTTCATGATTTCCTAGTGCGTTTTGGATTTATAGAGATTTAAAAACCGAGATTCGCAATGTTTGTGGCCAAGCCAGGACGGCGAGACGGTTGAATTCGTTCCATGGGACCTAAACATGCACCCCAAGGAAACATGTATGTTTTATCTAGCCATTTTGGTGCACTCGAGGATGTATTTGTAGTTCGGATTTGAATTATGGACATTAAATGGAAACTCAATTATGAATTAAAAAGGTCAAAATGAAGCCTGAATAATTTCAAAGTTCAGCGCGAATCTCCCGTTGTTCCGTGTTGCGTGTAGAAGAAAATACGAGGCTAGAAGAGGGAGAGATTATCATTTGGCCCACAAGGGGACACGTTTCCCTATCGAAACCACGAGGGTTCTTGCGACAGGCTCCGGTTTGTAAGAGATTTGTAATAAAGCTTCGCCCAAATTGGCAATGTTTTTACCACGACATATATGTGCCATGACGTGACACCATGCCACCTTTGATGACTTTCTGGTGAGTTTTGGATTTATGGGGATTTAAAAATCGAGATTCGAAATGTCTGAGGATGAGCCAGGACACCGGTACGGTTGCAATTCGTTCCCATTCCTGGCATGGGACCTAAACATGCACCCAAGGACACATGTATAATTTTTCTAGTCATTTCGGTGAACTGGAGCATCCATTTGTAGTTCAGATTTGAATTATGGACATTAAATGCCTAGGAAACTCAATTAGTGTATAAAAAGGCCAAACGAGCCCTGAGTAAGTTTAAATTTCAGCACGGATATCATGTCGTTCCATGTTGCCCGTGGAAGAAAGTACAAGGCGAAAAGAGGCAGTGATTACGTTTCGCCCACAAGGGGAACACGTTTCCCTATCGGAACCACGAGGCTTCTTTGAGAGAAGCTCCGGTTTGTAAGAGGTTTGTAATAAAGCTTGGCCCAAATTGGACAATGTTCTTACCACGACATATATGTGCCATGACGTGACACCATGCCACCTTTGATGACTTTCTGGTGAGTTTAGGATTTACGAAGATTTAAATCCGAGATTCCAAATGTTTGAGGACAAGCCAGGACGCGGGTACGGTTGTAATTCATTCCCATTCCTGGCATGGGACCTAAACATGCACCCAAGGACACTTGTATAAATTTTCAAGCCATTTTGGTGAACTGGAGCATGTATTTGAAGTTCAGATTTGAATTATGGACATTAAATGCCTAGGAAACTCACTTAGTGTATAAAAAGGCCAAACGAACCCTGAATAAGTTGAAATTTCAGCACGGATATCATGTCGTTCCATGTTGCCCGTAGAAGAAAATACAAGGCGAAAAGAGGCAGTGATTACGTTTCGCCCACAAGGGGGACACGTTTCCCTATCGGAAACACGAGGCTTCTTTGGGAGAAGCTCCGGTTTGTAAGAGGCTTGTAATAAAACTTGCGCCAAAATGGACGAAAAAATTCCTTGACATATATGTGCCATGTCATGACACCATGCCAGGTTTCACGATTTTTGGGTGAGTTTTGGATTTACGGGGATTTAAAAACTGAGATTCTTCTCACGAAATGTTTTCAAATAGCACACGGTTCACTCACGAAAGTCGTGTACATACCAACCCGTGGCCGATGCCCCCCTCCCCCCTGCTGCGCTCGCGATCTGAGTCGTGCGTTCTGATTGGCCATAACCCAAACCCCATGGATCGTACGTGTGCACCATTGGATGCTCCCAGATCGAACGGCAACCCTGAGCCCTTTCGACAACACATGCAGTACATGGGTAAGCACTGTGTGCATGCGTCGTGCTAGCTCACGCTTCCTTCTCTACTAAGTTTTCTAAACAGGCTACCGTTTCTCGCCACTCCTCTCATCGGTTTCCCGCCTCTTCTCCCATCATTTTCCCGCTACCAATGTCAGTGCTCATTGAAGGCTAGCGACGACACACCGGCCATGCATGTAAATATCCCACACAGTTTCTAAAAGCACAAATGTGTGTGATAGGAGGGAGTACGTCCCATAGGGTGACCAGCGTGAAACGCCTTAAGGGTAAGGAGGCAATTCTTATCAGCAAGGGGCG
The DNA here is from genome assembly GCF_018294505.1 of Triticum aestivum. Taxonomy (NCBI): domain Eukaryota; kingdom Viridiplantae; phylum Streptophyta; class Magnoliopsida; order Poales; family Poaceae; genus Triticum; species Triticum aestivum. The sequence continues at coordinate 36,620,191 of NC_057802.1, forward strand.
GCTTCCCATCCGCTAGCCTAGTCGAATAGAACGCAGAAGTTAAGCGTGCTCGGGCTGGAGTAGTCCAAGGATGGGTGACCCGTTGGGAAGTTGCATATCTCAAGCTTCATTTAAATGCCATGATAGGTCACGATATGTTTTGCTAATTTGTAGACTATGTTTTTATGGGTTATTTTTTGCTCTAAAAAACTAAAGAATGATTGAGTTGACCTGTCATGGCGATTATTAGAACCTACTAAGTTTTTATGGGTTATTTTTTGCTCTAAAAAATTAAAGAATGATTGACTTGACCAGTCCTGGCGATTATATAAACCTTTTTATGGTTGCATGCAGGTTATAGGGGGCATGGTGTTCTTCTCGAGCATGTCTCCCTTGTGCGGCTTATAGACGCGGCACATATCTGTGGGCTCCCCGAGGTATATATACTATCCTTTACCGACAATTAGGGGGGCCCACACAATCTATCCCTTTGACCCAACAACGAGAAGGGTTTGATCATGATGGTTTCCTATTGTTACTAGCAAGGTACAGGTGCATTGCACGCATGAGATTTGGTAACCAAATTATGAATAAATACCACACTATAGCATGTAAGCTTTGAGTCATATATGCATGATGTAGATGTTCGTTTAATTCTTATAGTTCATCTCATCCAAAATCAATTAGTTTTATAAAAAATCTATTTTAAGATTCATGGAATTGTGCATTGTAAAGTATAAAGTAAAAACAAAAAGTGACAATTCATTTAGAAAAAAAAAAGTTTGGGCAATTAAGATATGGAAGATTCTAGAGAACAAAGGAGAAGTGCTTGTGTTTTGAGGTTGGTGCATTATGCTTAAGTTCAACCATGGAGTCTTCTAGATTGTACATGTGGCAGAATCTGGTGGAATGTAGATGATATCCAACGGCTAGTAGTGCTCGGATTTGCCATCTCTGTATTGTCGGATTGGCTTCATCCAACGACCAACTTTCAAAGTTATTCGCACACTATATAGGGGTATAGATATAGATGTGTCCCATGCTAGACCAAATAAAGTTTGAGCGCATGCATGGGACGACCCCCCCCCCCCCCCCCGTCACCGCCTCGAAGTTGGGAAACCGACATCGTACGTATGGAACCAGGCTTGGAGACGGGTACGGTTTCAGTTTGTAATGTAGTTGGTGGCCCATCGAAGTTGTGCATTCAGGATTTAAACACATCACACAACACCGTACCCATACATATTTTCGGGCCGCATGCAGTGTATACAGGGTCTTCTAATCGACCATGTCTCCCTTGTGCGGTTTTTTGTGACGACACGCATATCTGTGTGCTCCCCGAGTGTATATATATCATCCCTTTGACCGATAATGAGGGGTATGTGTTGGCCATCAATGGATTCCTCCTAGTTCGTGTTAGGGCCGGTCACTGTCACATGTCGCTCAACCAAAGCTCGAGCTCATGCGTTGTCAGGATTCCCTCCCACATGCTTGGATTGCTGGGTTCAACCTACATCATACCCTGTGTATCTCGTCCTTAACTACCTTGCCTTCATGGTTGTTGTCTGTATCGAGAGGTAGGCACCACATCTAAATTGTACATTATTCTATATTGAAAACGCACATCACCCCTTCCCAACGTACATCATTTTGGGCCGCATGCAAGAGGTGTTGGTTTTGTGGTCCCTCTCGTGCAATTTTTATGATGGTTCAATCTATTGGCCCAAGCGGTTTATCGACAACAACTGTCGTTTGACCAAACGATAGATTCATTGGTCCGTCTTATGGTAGGTCATGGCGACATGCATGTATGACCAAAGTATCGATCATTACGTGCATCCGCCCCGCTAACACGAAGTGGGAGGTGGTGGGCCAAGCATCCTAGCTAGGTACGACATTATGTCATTATAGATATATATCCAATGGTGCTTTCGGGTTTGCGAGGCAGGTGCCACCAAAGTTATGCATTGTGTATTTAAAGTTTTAAACATCCCCAATATTCCTACATATATTTGGCCACTTCCAGGTGGTTCTTGACTTCTGGCCCCTCTCATCGATCTTCGATGATGCGCCCAACCGTGGGCCCGCGCGGTCAAATTTGCGCATTGGAATTTTGAACATCACAGACCACCCTTCTCACTCACATATATTTGGGCCACATGCTGGTGTGGCTGTCTTCTGACCCTCTCTAACGTTTTTTTTGCTGCAAAGACTCTGATGACGCTCAACGGACACGGGTATAATATCTTAACCGTGTGCGATACAAGTGCGATGTGAATCACCACGCCTGCGCAAGCGCGGGCAAAGGTGGAGGTACTGGCTCAACCGTGTGCGATGCAAGTGCGCTGTAAAATCACCACGACCGTGCAAGCGTGAGCAAAGGGTGGAAGTACTGGCTTAACCGTGTGCAGTGCAAGTGCGTTATAAAATCACCACCTGTGCAAGCTAAAGGCGGCTAAGTTTACTTGGAAATTAGGACGAACCGTGTGCGATAGACCAGCTAGCTAGAAATATAAAAACAAACTACCCGCCTAGAGCGTTGCAAAAATCAGCGGTCTCGCCACTTTTCCTTATTATCATACACGCATATTGTTATTGGACCGTGCGCGATCTTGGGCGCTCCCGCCCCACATCAATTCCTTTACCCAAATTTTAGTAGTCGTCATACTTCAACCGTCGCCCACACTCCTCCAGCACCGACCTTATAGTAAAATTGTAGTAGTCGAGGCATTTGAACCGTCGCCCTCCCTCGTCCACCACCATCTCCACCCACCATTACTAAAATTTTCAGTAGCTGTGGCATATCCTCAAACAACTCCCCCCCTCCACAGTCCCCCACTCGAACCCTAGCTCGCGGCCGCCGCCGGCGCCGCCGGCGCCGCCACCAACCCTTGCCAGTCTGCCCGTTCCTCCTACCTTAGATAATAAAGTTCAGGTTACCCAGTGATTCCCATACCGTCGCCCCACTCCCCTGAGTTTTTAGATGAGGCCTGCGATGTCCCTCCACGCCAGATCCACATCCCCTGCCCCAGAATGTTGCAGCCTAAGCTCGACCACGTATCCCGGGGAGCCTGACGAGCGTTCGGCCAAGAATAGGTTTATCATGGCCTCTCCGGTGGACGTTGGCGAGGTGGCCACCATTCGCCCCGACCTTTCGATCCCGGAGCAACATGTCACTGCGGAAGCCGGCGAAGCCGTTGACTATGTTGCCATGCCGAAGGCTTCATGTCAGCGGGCTAGCGTATTACTGTATCTTGGGAAAGCTGGCTACGACATCAAGCTCGTCCACAGCGACGGCTTCACGCGGGCTATGTCACAGGTTAAGTGGTCCATCCCCAACCCCTCTGGTTCAACCACCGTCGATCTCTTCGACGGCCCTGCCGCTGATCTCCTCCGCCAAGCAGTCAAGGATTTGCGATCTTTATACGCCATCGAGCCCATTTTGTCATTTCTGAAGGACACGTTCTACGGCGGCGGCTTGGGATCCTCAATTGCCAAGTCAGATCTCATCGACCACGACCACGAGGAGGGCACCCACGAAGGTTCTTCCAAGGTGAAACAGCCCATCTGTGACATCAAAGAGCGCACCATGGGTATGTGCTCTTCCAACTGGAAGGATCCCGTCCATGAAATGTGAGGCAACATTCTATCAGCAAATCTTACCTTTTCTAGCTTGCCAACCCGTACCCTTTGTTGTAGTAGCATTTGCCGTGCGGTGCTTTAACTATGCCGTGTTTAATTATTTTAGTTATGCAGAAATGTATTGTTCAATAGGGCTATGTGATGTTTAAGTATGAATTGTCCACTTCAGTTTCACGAATGGCTATATTTGGTTGTTTATAGTGATTAGATGCCTTGTTTATCTGTAGTTGGTTGTTAGGTTGGTTGGAGTGAGCATTTTTCCAGTTATCGAGCAGATGCCTTGTTTATATGTATTTGGTTCTTAGTTTGGTTGCAGTGAGCATTTGTCAAGTTATCAAGCAGATGCCTTGTTTATCTGTATTTGGTTGTTAGGTTACTTTTTTTAGCATTTGTCCAATTATCAAGCAGATGCCTTGTTTATCTGTATCTGCTTGTTAGGTTGGTTGCACTGAGCATTTGTCTAGTTTTCAAGCATATGCCATGTTTATCTGTATTTGCTTGTTAGGTTGGTTGCAGTGAGACTCTGTCCAGTTTTCAATGGCTATATTTGGTTGTTATACTGGTCATTTATGCCTTGTTTATTTCAGTCATTCACAATGTGTTGTTCATTATGTGCAAGTCGGAACTGTGCCGCTCGACTACATCATACCAGTTTGAACAGCTATATTTGGTTCCAGTTATTCCTGGTGTAGTTAACACATGCCCTTTATTTCAGTTTTACACATTTACCCAGTGTGATGTTTAAGCATTACCTACGTTCTATTCATTTTCAACAATACCAGTTTGAATTGCAATATTTGATGGTTGTTAAGCCTGCTGTCGGTAACATTACCTTCCATTTTATATCTGCTTTAACAGCATGCTGAAACCATTTTCCGCCGAGGTTAGCTTCATCCCTCGGCTTGTACTCCCCCCGTCGTTCCATAATGTAGTGCATATAGATCCAGGCCTGGACACTTGTTAGCTTCTAATATTGACTTGTTGCTTGTAGGTACATATGCCCTTGGCAAGGATCCACGCATTGACCCTTTTTGCGTATGGGGCAATGAGATATTCATGAACAAGCATCAAGTGAGGAAACTGATAAGGATTATTAGCAAAAAGATACGAATGGTGGCAAGCAAATTATTTGTTTATGCTCTATCCAACACAACAGTGAGCTGTAGGATGGTAACTACAAACTCTGCAGCCTTCTCTTTTTACTGCCCATAATGAGTTGTTAGACAACAATCTCTGAATCTTTTTCGTTCGCAGTGGTTCCCGAAGCAGTTCACTCAAGATTACCTAGCAAAGTACATGATTGGTGGACACGCAATGAAGGTTAAAGTATTTCATCCAGACTACAATGAGCATCGAGAAGTCGTAATGAAGACAGTGAAGGATGGACGGGCAACCATCACAAGGGGTTGGCCTAGAGTCGTGCGTGCATTACGCATGGAGGAGGGCACAATATGGGCATTCCACTTCACCTTCTCCAGCAACCAGAATGTCTTTCGCCTCTCTCTTTACAGTCTTTAGTACAACTGTGGTTCATCATTCTTTACTTGGTGCTTCTATAGTTCTTCAGTATATGTACCTGTGCATGGAATTATGCATTCGTGGTTGAACCTATATTTGTAATAAACATGGTTGGATATGAAATAAGTGATTGCCTACTTTCAAATTCAAAACATGTGATTTTTAAATTAGGGATTACACTACACATGGTTTGCAAAAGCAAAACGTCTGTGATAGACGTGGAGATCAGAAACATTTCTAGGATCCACTACGTGTGCGATCAATCTCCACTGCACACACGACATCCTCTTGAAAACTGTTTGCGTTAGGCCACCTTGCGCAAACGTTACCACATAAAAACCGTGTGTGATGGACAGCCTTTGCCACACAGTTCCTTCTACGCATCATGTGTGATGCATTTAAGCCTGGGAATAGTTTGTCATCCAGATTGAATCCAGCCCAACCCATACAGGTATAAGGGCATCAACCAAACCAAACCAGACCAAATAGTGAATGCTACAATCCAAACCAATCCAAACTGTACGTATTTTCAAGCCAAACCAATCCAAATTATTCACCCGCATCCAGTCTGAAACTGAAGTTTCAAACCAAGGGTGTGTCCGATTACTACGGGAAGAGAAGAGAGGCATTGGAAGGGCGATTAGCTGCTACTGGATGTGCATGTTACTCACCACAATGTACGTGCATCATACATAGAACATCCTATAATGCTAGATATAAACACTGTAGTTGACTATAGCTGAACTCCATCCATCACGGGTTAAGGAGATCCTGTTTGCACTGTCCGACCTCGTCGTCCAACTCGCCGGCGCCATTGAGCGGGAAGAAGTAGCGGTACACCTCATAGAGCGCCATGCAACTGTTGTATATCATGTGGTCTGACAGTAGTTGGGCAGCTCGGCCACCGTGTGCGCCACGCATAGCCCGCAGTCTGCCGCCGTGATGTCCCTGGCGCAATACCCAAGCCTGTAGATGGTCGTCTTGGTTCCGCCGCCGCCGCGTCTGAGATGCACCGTGTCCGTTGCCAGCTCATTGTTCGCGCCGTTGCCGGCGTTGCCGGACATGAACTTCCATTACGCTCGGTCGAAAGTGACCAGGTCCATACCGGTGGTGTTCTGGGTGTTGAGGAGAAGGCTTATCTTGTGGCCCGTGCCCGCACCGCCGCGGCCACGCAGAGCGCTCAGTCCTGTCGGGGGACATTGCCGCAGCACTGCACAAGGCTCCAGATTGCCGAGGAGGAGGAGCAGACGATGGCCGTGCCGTAGTAGGCCGAGGCTCGCGAGACGAGCGCCCAAAGAACTTGGTCGATGTTGGTCTGCGTCTCCGTGCTGGCGTAGTACACGCCGATCAGGTACATGCCAGAGCACAGACATGTCATTGAGAGAGCAGGAGCATGGTCGACACCGGCAGTGGAGAAGACGAGCAGGACGTTGCCAATGCATGCTTTCTTTGATCTGGAAGGGAATATGGTCGTTGATTTAGTTCTCAATCCACGGGTTGGAACGGTTTGAGACCGTTTGGTCTCTGACCAGACCAAACCAGACCAAGCCGATAATAGGAAAAACCCAAACCAAACCAGTCTACATTAGGAGGTCAGCCCATTTAATCCAAACCAAAGGAAACCAATAGGAAAACCGATCTGAAACTATAGTTTGAGTCCAAACCATTCCCAGGTTTAGATGCATTCAACAACGCAAACGATAAAATTGTTAATATCATGTGTAATGGCAACGCTATCACAAACGATTTAACGGGGAAAATTGTGTGTGATGTACCTGTGAACGGAAACGTTTTCCTTGGAGCGACTGTGTGGGATGTACATACGAACGGAAACGTTTAGCGGGGACTGACTGTGTGGGATGTACTTGCGACCGGAAACAATTTTGCTTGTATAATTGTATTTTTAGCTGTATTGTACGTATTTCCGTATTTGAGCGCTCGCCGGTCGCACACGACCTCATTTTGCCGAGCGTGTGTGTGTGCCAGGAGAGCATATCCCCGACGGTTTCTGGGTCATGTGGGAAGGACCCCCCTATCGCCGTCACTCACTTGGCGACGGTTCCGAACACCGTCACGGAAAGGGGTTAAGAACCATTTGTATAGCACCGACGCGTACCAGTGTTTGTTCTTTGTGTGCAGGAGCTGTTTACGTGGTGTTGCATGGTTCTCCTACTGGTTCAATAACCTTGGTCTCATCATTGAGGGAAATACCTACCGTTGCTGTGCTGCATCATCCCTTCCTCTTTGGGGGAAATGCCGACGTAGTTCAAGCCAACATCAGGTTAAAACTCAAGTAGAATAAGTACTTAAGGCCCAGGATGATTTGCTCAATGAGTTGAATAGTAAGAATAATGGTAATGCTGTTAGAGTTATGACTAGAGGTGGTAGAATGACTCAGGAACCCTTGTATCCTGAAGGCCACCCTAAGAGAATTGAGCAAGATTCTCAGAGAATTAATACTGATGCACCTAGTCCTCCTAGCAATAAAAAGAAAAAGAAAACGGATAGGACTTTGGATGCTTCTAGTGAACCTATTATAGATACACCTGAGAATCCAAATGATATATCTATTTCTGATGCTGAGACACAATCTAGTGATGAACATGAACCTAGTGCTAATGTTAATGATGATGTTCATGTTGATGTTCAACCTAGTAATGATAATGATGTGGAGATTGAACCTACTGTTGATCTTGATAACCTACAATCAAAGAATCAATGCTATGATAAGAGAGACTTTGTTGCTAGGAAACATGGTAAAGAAAGAGAAGCATGGGTTCAGAAACCCATGCCCTTTCCTCCTAAGCCATCCAAGAAAAAGGATGATGAGGATTTTGAGCGCTTTGTTGAAATGCTTAGACCTGTCTTTTTGCGTATGCGTTTGACCGATATTCTAAAGATGTCTCCTTATGCTAAGTATATGAAAGATATTGTTACAAATGAAAGAAAGATACCAAAAGCTGAAACTTCGACCATGCTTGCTAATTACACTTTCAAGGGTGGAGTACCAAAGAAACAAGGAGATCCAGGAATACCAACTATACCATGCTCCATTAAAAGAAACTATGTTAAAACTGCTTTATGTGATCTTGCAGCCGGTGTTAGTGTTATGCCTTTTCTCTTTATATCGTAGACTTGAATTGAATAAGTTGACACCTACTGAAATCTCTTTGCAAATGGCTGATAAATCAACTGCTATACCCATCGGTAATTGTGAGGATGTGCCTGTTGTAGTTGCAAATGTTACTATTTTAACGGACTTTGTTATTCTTGATATTCCCGAGGACGACAATATGTCGATCATCCTTGGTAGACCCTTTTTGAATACTGCAGGGGCTGTTATTGATTGCAACAAGGCCAATGTCACTTTTCATGTTAATGGTAATGAGCATACGGTAAACAACCTCAAGTTCATAGTATCAATTATATTGGAAAAATTCAACTATTACTATTGGAGGTTTTGAATTCCCTCTCCCTACTGTCAAAAAGAAATATGATATTCTCATTGTTGAGGACATGCATATCCCCATTGAGGTAACCTAGTGTTATTAAAAAATTCTCCGGTTTCATGTTATACGAAAGACGTTTGTTAATAAGACTTGATCAACCTTGTTAATGGATTCCTTTTTGTGAACATGAGATGGATGAATTTAGAAAGCACAACCTTCTGTACATACTTTCTACTTTCTGTTATTTAGTTGGAATAAAGCAAAAATAGTATTATCTGTTTGTTTTCTGAATTTTCCGTGAAATAAAAAATGTCCCGAAAATAAAAGTTCTCCAAATGCCGTGAAAATTTAGTATGATTTTTAATAGAATATTTTAGAATTTTTGGCACTGAGAACACACCAGGGGGCTGCACCAGTGGACCACAAGGGTGAAGGGCGCGCCCCCTGCCTTGTGGGTCCCACGTGGGTCCCCCTCACTTATTCCAGCACCTATCCACTTCGTCTTCCTCCAGGAAAAATCATCCCGTTGCTCAAACCCGTGTTCTAGCTCATCTTGCTGCCATTTTCGATCTCCTTGTGCAAAGCTCCATTTGCAAAACTGTTTTGGGGGATTGTTCTTCGGTATGTGACTCCTCCAATGGTCCAATTAGTTTTTGTTCTAGTGCTTTATTTATTACAAATTTTTGCTGCTAAGGTGACCCTGTTATTGAGCTTGCATGTCAAATTTATATGGTCCAAAGTAGTTTTGATGCATGATATAGCCTCTAGACACTTGTGGGAGTAGTTGCTATCAATTTTTTTCAGTTTCACTTTTATTTTGAGTCACTAAAAATTTCAGAAATTTTTCAGAGGAAGAAAAATGGTTAGGAGGATATATCAAGGTGGTTCCTCAAGGAAGCAAGCCCCAAGGCTCGCGATACGTGAGCCGGACATTGAACCACCAAGAGAAGCTCCAGTACGGCCTTGTGAATGGTCGTTGGATGAATTCATGGTTCAGGCAGGGTTCAAGGAGGAATTTGGCATACATACAAAACGCTGACCTAGAGGACTTCGTGTCAGATAAGTGTCGGCGGTACTATCACCTCACTAATTCATTTGTGCGCAGATTTAAATTTACATCCCAGCGCAATACTCATACTGTTTTATTTCATCTATATGATAAATCATATACCATGGACCTTGAAGATTTTAGTGATGCATGCAAAATTCCACAAGGGGGCATTATTAGTGAGCCTCGCAAAACTGAGTATAATGATTTCCTTGCTAGCATCACTGTGGGAGAAACTAGAAATATCACACAAGCAACCATAGGGAGCATTCACTTTCCTACCATACATTATTTTGCTCTCTTTATAGGTAGATGCATTAATGGTAAACATGATGATAGCCACCTGTGTGCATCGGATCTTACTATCCTCAAGTGTGCGGTAACGGGTGATAAACGATATAACATGGGGGCTATTATTGCGACGAGGTTACATCTTAATGCTAAAGATGGAGATTTCTTTGGTGGGATTTATGCCACCCGTTTAGCTAATTATCTCGGGGTACCCATAAGGGGGAATGACATTGAACTACCACTTGCTTTCCTTGATTATAATGTTTTGGTACGCTACCAATTTCTTGTAAGGAATGAACAGTCCCTCTTGTACCGACTAATCTTTGATAGGCAGTGTGCTGTCCATATTACGCTTACCGCTTCTGCCTTCCTTAACTTTCAGGTAAAAGGGAGATATTTTATAACTAGAGAGGAGGCAAACGAGTATGAGAGAGAGGTGGAGGCCGCTCGCCTCCATGTTGCAGCCCTTCAGGCAGTAGCTGCGGCATCCCAGTACAACCCCGACTACAACTTTGGATATCCGCCAGGCCAGCCGTGGCCCTAAACCAACTTAGGCCAAAAGCTTAATCTTGGGGGAGTACGTATTTCTCACCGACATTACATTCATGTTCACACACTCATTCCAGTTGTCGGTGTTCATAATTTTTCATTGTATTATCCATGTTAGTTTATTTCTTTTTCTTGCTTTCTTATTATGTGTTTGAAAATCTTTGAGAAAATCCAAAATAAATTAGTTGTAGTTTCTTTTTAGTTTTGCTTCCTTGTTTAGTAGTAGTATTAAAGGAAAACCCGAAAATATTTCTCGTTCTTCTTTTGCTTGTTGGGAGCTTTCCCATGTAAATAGTTTTTCTCGTTCTTGTTTTACTTTCTTCAAAAAACAAAACTTCAAAAAAAATCGGTGTGTTTATTTGAAATTCTTTTTTCCTTTCTTTGGGCTGAGAGGAGAAGACCACGATGAAAATGATGAGTGGCTCACATATGCATTATTGTTGATCTAACAAAGAGCCCATATTACCTTGTCTTCTCCTTTGAATAAATGTTTGCAGATTCCAGCTTAGTCCAGTGCACGTGCACTATTATTATTATCCACACCGTTCGGTCGTGCAAGTGAAAGGCAATAATGACGATATTTGATGAAATGATTGAGATGAGGAAAAGCTGGTATGAACTCGACCTATTTTGTTTTTGTAAATATGATTAGTTCATCATTCTTGATTCAGCCCATTATGAATGAAACATGTTTGCAATGACAATTAGAGATTATAGTTACTCATGCCATGCTTAATTAGCTAGGAGTTTATAATGGTTTACCTTGCGTGCCAACATGCTTTTGAAATGGTTGTGATGTAGTATGATAGGATGGTATCCTCCTTTGAATGATTCCAGTGGCTTGACTTGGCACATGTTCACACATGTAGTTGAAACAAAATCAACATAGCCTCCACGATATTTATGTTCATGGTGATTTATATCCTACTCATGCTTGCACTCAATGTTGGTTAATCTCAATGCATGTTTATGACTATTGTCGCTCTCTAGTTGGTCGCTCCTCAATCTCTTGCAAGCCTTCACCTGTACTAAGTGGGAATACTACTTGTGCATCCACTTCCATAAACCCAAAGTTGTTCCATATGAGTCCACCATACCTACCTATATGCGGTATTTACCTACCGTTCCAAGTAAATTTGCATGTGCCAAACTCTAAACCTTCAAATAATAATCTGTTTTGTATGCCCGAATCGCTCATGTAGTGACTGGGGGATGTCAGTATCTTCCATGCTAGGTGGGTTATCCTCACGATGAGTTCCATGCTCAAATCAAATCAAAGTATAAATATCAAACAAAACTCCCCCAGGACTATTGTTGGTATGGACGGTACCCGTTGTTTCGGACCAGCCGTGGAGTGTGCTTGTTGGTGGAGGGGGGGTAAAAACTTTACCATTCTGTTTGTGAACCGCCTATAATGTAGCTAACATGGAAGATAATGAGATTTCTTGGTTGTTATGTTGACAATGAAAGCATACCGCTCAAAATTATATTCAACTCTATTTTAAAGCTCGAGCTCTGGCACCTCGACAAATCCCTGCTTCCCTCTGCAAAGGGACTATCTATTTACTTTTATTGCTGAGTCATCATCCTCTTATAAAAAAGCATCAGTTAGAGAGCACCACTGTCATTTTCATGCATTGTTATTAATTGATATTGAGTATGACTGGATCTCTTTTACCATGAATTACAATGTCTAGTCAGTCCTTGATCTTCAGGGGTGCTCTGCATTTACGTTTTGCGGTCTCAGAAAGGGCTAGCGAGATACCATTCTGTTATATCATATCATGGCTGTTTTGAAAAAGTGTTGTCGTCCGAGATTTATTATTATTGCTCGTTAGTTCATTATGTCATTGATATGAGTAAACGTGAGACCTAAATGTTATTGTGAATATGGTTAGTTCATGATCTTTGCTGAAAACCTGAATGTTGGCTATACATATTTGCAACAACAAGATCAAACGGAATTTCTAAAAGTTTTTCTTTATCACTTTTAGTTTATCAACTGAATTGCTTGAGGACAACCAATGGGTTAAGCTCGGGGGAGTTGATACGTCTCCATCGAATGTACTTTTCCAAACTCTTTTGCCCTTGTTTTGGACTCTAATTTGCATGATTTGAATAGAACTAACCCAGACTGACGTTGTTTTCAGTAGAGTTGCCTTGGTGTTTTTTTGTGCAGAAATAAAAGTTGTCGGATTGACCTGAAAATTTACGGAGAATATTTTTGGAATAAAATATTGGCAAAAGAATCTACGAGAGGGGACCCACCGGCTGCCCACAAGGGAGGAGGGCGTCCCCCCCCTAGGGCGCGCCCCCTGCCTTGTGGGTCCCCTGGACCTCAACCAACCTCAACTCCAACTCAATATATTCACTTTCGGGGAGAAAAAAAATCAGAGAGAAGGATTCATCGCGTTTTACAATACGGAGCCGCCACCGCCTCCTGTTCTTCATCGGGAGGGCAGATCTGGAGTCCGTTCGGGGCTCCGGAGAGGGAAAATCGACGCCGTCGTCATCATCAACCATCCTCCGTCACCAATTTCATGATGCTCACCGCCGTGCGTGAGTAATTCCATCGTAGGCTTGCTAGACGGTGATGGGTTAGATGAGATTTATCATGGAATCGAGTTAGTTTTGTTAGGGTTTGATCCCTAGTATCCACTATGTTCTGAGATTGATGTTGCTATGACTATTTTCAAGGATTGGATCTCAACACATCTCAGTTAATTCTACATGTCAGACATGAATTTCCCCAAAACTAGTGTTGGATAGGCTTGTAGCCTTGTTCTTTGTAGTTTTTTAGCTTTTTTGTTTATTTTGTAATTTGGTTTATTTTAATGAAAAATACCGTAGAACGATTGTTCGACGGTTAGTGCTTAAAAAAAGCTTGGAGAGCAGGCCTTGATTTGAAGGTGGGAGTTTATTTTCTTACATAGATTTTTTCTAAATCTTTTATTTTGAGCAATCGGCAAGAGCTCTATTATGTTACATCGGAAGAGCTGACAATCTAGGAAGCCATCAAAGAGTTTTGTTTGACATATGCATATTTGCCCAAAATAAAGATCCAACACATGAAGGTTGTCTCATCGCTCATGCGCTTTACCTTTCAATTACAAAAGAGTATTTGACATGAAAAAAGTCTTGATATATTTCAAAAGCTACTCCACTAAATTCTATTTTTGGTTTCAGGTTTATCATTTCCACAGTTCGTTATATTTTGAAACGGAGGTAGTATTATTTATGTTGTAAACTAGAACGGATTGTTCCATCTATATTCTTAGACAACATGGAGGTGTGTACTCTTCCATGACCCTGCCCTCTTACCCCTGTGGCTCACGTAGAAATGGGATAATATATGCTAGACCCGGTTCTCATGTTTCTTTTGCCAGGAATCATATGCTCTTCCTTTCCTCGACATAGTTTTGTTTTTTATATTGTTTAGCATTTTATATATGAAGTGTGAACTCCTTTTCTTATTGTTTTTCTAATTTTATGTGAAGCGTGAACTTTGTTCCCCTTTTCATTTCTTATTTTTCTCTGATAGGAAAGTGTGAGCTCTATCAGCCACTGATCTTTTATTTCTTTGTTGGATTTCATACGTACCATCCTGTTGCGGTCTGTCATTATTTTATTCTGAATATTGATTGCTCAATATGGTCTAGGTAATGTATATTGTAACATCTATGGGGATGGATAACACGGTAAGGACAAGAAAGATATATGCAAAACCCTGTCATTGTCTAACTGACACGAAATGTTAGTACTGTTGTTCTACAAGATTTTCTACACTTCTGCATGTACACATCTCTTTTCCTAGTTAATATATATTATTTATTGTCGTAGGTTACCGTGAATGACGAGATAACTGCATCTCACCAAGGAAAAGGACGACCAAACCAACTCATCATTCTAAGACAATTTCTATGTTGTCTTTCGCAGCTTGCAAGCTTTCTTTTGATTTGTAACATTAATGAGGTCATGTAGGTTACATATGTACAGAGAACCGTTTGACTATATATAAAGATCAAGTGAACTAAATTTCCTACTATATGTTCATTTTAGCCATATTGTCTCACTTTCAGTGGTTACTTCTACATGTCCAATGACATTGTTGTATTAATGCTATCTGTATAAGCCATGCAATGTCCACTTGTGCACATCATAAAATCTCGACAGAAGCAGCAAACTTTTGCCTAAACAAAACATGTTCATTTTGGCATTGGGAGTGTTTTCTTTTGGTTTCCATTTCTCTTCCTTCTCAAGAATTTGCGGGATTAAAATAGTAATTTATTCTTTGGTGTCATTGTTAGTAAAATATGTGAGGTTGGCATGTCTTCCACTGATAATTGGAGTGTGTATGTTTTTTTAGTTTTCTTATATAGGTTTTCTTTTTTACTATAAAGCAAATACTAACTCTTAGTATGTGCCATAGTCGAAAGCTTTTCCACTTGTATGACAGGTTTTCTAACGGACCAGGTATAATGTATTTTTAGTTGTACATTATTTCCTTCTTCATATTTTAGAGCGTCATTTGTACAAACAATGTTTCCAACATTAGCATTTAAAATAAAAATATGGATATGAAAGGAAGGCATTGCTAAGAAATTAAATTTGTATTCAAGTCAGCACGTGCTTCATCGCCGCAATGGGTCACCTAATCTAAATAAAATCTCCACTGGGATGGTCTCACCTCCAGACATCTCTAGTTTTTCCCTTGAAGAGGAAAGGGTGATGCAGAAAAGTAGAGATAATTAAGTATTTCCCTCAGTTTGAGAACCAATGTATCAATCCAGTAGGAGGAACACACAAGTCTCCAATGGTTGCACCTACGCAAACAAACAAATACTTGCACCCAACGCGATAAAAGGGGTTGTCAATCCTTTCACGGTTAATTGCAAAGATGAGATCTGATAGAGATAGGTATAAAAGATAAATAGAAGTGCAAAATAAAGTAAAGGTAAATAAATTGCAACAAGGTATTTTTGGGTTTTTGGTTTTATAGATCTGAAAATAATATGATAAGAATAGACCCGGGGTCGTACTTTCACTAGAGGCTTCTCTCTTGAAAGAACACATACGGTGGGTAAACAAATTACTGTTGAGCAATTGATAGAAAAGTGCAAAGTTATGACGATATCTAAGGCCATGATCATGAATATAGGCATCACGTCCGTGACAAGTAGACCGACTCGTGCCTGGATCTACTACTATTACTCCACACATCGACCGCTATCCACCATGCATCTAGTGTATTAAGTTAACAAGGACGGAGTAACACCTTAAGCAAGATGACATGATGTAGAGGGATAGATCCAATCAATATGAATAAACCCAACTTTTTATCCTTAATGGCAATAATACAAATACGTGCCTCGCTACCCCTTCTGTCACTGGGTGAGGACACCGCAATATTGAACCCATTACAAAGCACCTCTCCTATTGCCAAACCAAATCAATAGATCGGAGAGAAATACAACGCTATCTTAATCATGCATAAAAGAGTTCAGAGAAGACTCAAATAATATTCATAGATAATCTGATCATAAATCCACAATTCATCGGATCTCAACAAACGCACTGCAAAAGAAGATTACATCGAATAGAACTCCAAGAACATCGAGGAGAACATTGTATTGAAGATCAAAGAGAGAGAAGAAGCCATCTAGCTACTAGCTATGGACCCATAGGTCTGTGGTAAACTACTCACACATCATCGGAAGGGCAGCAAGGTTGGTGTAGAGGCCCTCTGTGATCAAATCCCCCTCCGGCAGAGTGCCGGAAAAGGCCCCAAGATGGGATCTCACAAGAACAGAAGCTTGCGGCGGCGGAAAAGTATTTTCGGTGTGACCTCTTATATACGGGGAATAATTGGGTATTTATAGAGCTGAGATTAGGGTTAGAGGAGCCGGGGGGCCACAAGCTCATAGGGCGCCCCCACCCCTAGGGCGCGCCTGGTGAGCTTGTGGCTCACCCGTGGGCCTTCTGGCGTCCTCCCGAAGCTTCCTAGATGTCTTCTGGTCCAAGAAAAATCGTCAAAAACTTTCGTTCCGTTTCGTATTGATTTTCTGTAAAATACAAAAACAAGGAACAAGCAGCAAATGGCACTGGGCACTAGGTTAATAGGTTAGTCCCAAAAAGTGATATAAAATAGCATAATAATGCATATAAAACATCCAAGATGGATAATATAATAACATGGAACAATCAAAAATTATAGATACGTTGGAGACGTATCAATCTCCCATGCACATATTGGCTTGTGGTATCTTGAAAAGTGTGAGCATACAAAAAAATGCACTGAACTTGGTTGTTAGTGTCCAATAAGTCTCTCTCTATCTATCTATCTCTCTCTCTCTCTCTCTCTCTCTCTCTGCTTGTGCATCCCTTCCGTGACTCTACCAAGCAGCCGTCGATGGTCGTCCCTCCTAGCGGCCCTATGGCACAACTCCTCTAGGAGAAACGGTGAGTTCCCCTAATTTTCCCTTTCTTCTCCCTGAGATCCTACTTCCCCAATTTCAAATTGATTTATTAACAATTCTCTTCCGCTCTTTGATTTTAGGAACCCTAGATCTAGATCGGTTGAGGGGATTCTTGAATCAATTATGAGCCGCCTCCATTCCTTGCCGGTGCTACCACTTGATGACGAGGACCTCCTTCAGGAGATCTTCCTCCGCCTCCCTCCGCAACAATCCTCCCTGCCGCACACTTCCCTAGTATGCCCATGTTGGGGCAACATCCTCTTCGACCCCAAGTTCCTATGCCGCTTTCGCAAGCACCACGAGAAACCACCTATGCTTGGCTTCTTTGCAAGGTGTTTACTCACCGACGTGACCATCTTCACTCCCACCCTTGACTCGCCTAACTACATGCATGTTACCCGCTTCCCCATGCCACACAGCCACAATAGCTACAAGCAGTTGCGCTTCCAGGGTTGCCGCCATGGCGAATGGCGACATGACATAGTGGAGGGCCGCCGGTACCCACTACAGGAATAGCCGTCAAATTCGAGTATCGAATATACTTGTCTAAGGCCAAAAACATACTCAGGTACCTATAAGACGAAACAATTCCTCACCAAGTCGCATAAACTCTTAACCACGGTACACAAAATTAATCAAACATTTGATATCAAAATGTTGTCATAGCGGCTAGCTAGAATTGACAAGCACACTTATCATGTTTAGTTTTTTGTCTATGGTGATAAAACATCGAAAAATTTCATAGTCACTTTTAGTCATAACTCTCTATGAACAAATAGGCTTTACGGATGATTTTCTTTCTTATGTTTTGATTTTACACGTAGGTTCTACTTATTGCTCTCCAACTATTTTGTTAATGTCATTCCTTATTAAAGCATTCAACCTTCAATAATAATGATTTTTCATTTTTTTGTACACAACAACTTGATAATTTTCTGTTCTCACTATCTTCTTTTCTGTTTTTAAATAATAGTAATGATTTTTGTTTGTTTTATTACTCAAAATACAGGCATGACTCTGGCCATTAACTCACACTTTACATTGATAACAAAAACAATAAACCTTTCCATGTGGTAAGCATTTCCCATATCCCAACATAACATCGAAGTCCTTATTCTTCTTTTCGTTTCGATAAAATTTTCAAAGATTTTTTTGTTGGCTAAGTACACCTTTATGCAACTTCACAGGAAAATGTACAAAAATATAGAATAATCTCAGCGTTCAAGTTTTTCAAATCTCCACAGAACAAGTTGAAGGAAGTTTCCCTCCCAATTGTCGTCAATTGATTTGAAACTACTTTAAGTTGGATGACGAAGTATTAGCCTTGTAAAAAAGTATCATCAGTCTGATGTGCAATGTGTCATAGTGTAAATTTTGAATAATTTTAAAATTGTCTTTCTAATGTAGCTACGATCCCCAAAACGCATACCAACTTTTATATCAGAATTTTCATTAGCGAATGAGTATAATCCCCAGAACATATGATCTTCATTGTTTGTTTGTCCAAATTTCCTTTCGTCCATGTTAAGTGCTCAATTCAAGTTATTTTTCAGTCCAGGTTACCTGCATGTTTTGGCATTTTTGTTGCAAAGTACTACGGAACACTTTCATAATCAGATGGTGAAATGTCGACGGAACACTATTGGTTTGTTGCATTCTTAGTTACACTTGTATCCATTGAGTTTGGTTTGGTCATAGTTCACTGTTGAGCTGCAAATCTACGCTCTGGTCTCGAGTTGCTATTCTAATCCTCGGCATACAACAAAGTTTCATTCTTATATATAACAAAGGAGTTTTCAATAGTTATAAAATAGACTAACCCCAAAATGCATAACAACTTTTGTATGTCAGATTTTTCATTATCTAATTAGTGCAATTCATGAACAATATTCTATTTTCTAACACAATATACAAAAATACTTCACCAAATATTTTGTTCACACACATTCAAGTTTTGTGCACATAATTAGTATTTCATGAAATTCAAAAATTCTTCATGACATTTGAAAATAGTTGATCAAATTCATTTTTTTCACAACTTTCTAATCTTTTTCACTAAATTCACAATGATAGAGAAAATCATGAAATCCTGAAATAGCTAAACATAATCCAAATGTTATTCACATTTTAGGAAAATAGTTCATCAAATTCAAATATTATTTTGGAATTTAGTTCACATTTTCATGAAATTCAAGAATTCTCCATGTTGTTCAAAAATAGTTCACACAAATTAAAATAAAATTCATGATATTCAAAAGAAGTTCACGAAATTGAAAATTTGTTCACAACTCTCTAATCTCTACACAATATACAAATAAAGATCTCCAAATTCAAAGTTTGTTCCCAAAATTTGAATTTAGATCATGATTTCAAAAATAGTTCCCAAATTTAAATTTCATGTGTGAAATTCAAAAATGTTCATCAATTCATTTTTTCATGAAATTCAAATTTTATTAATCACATTCAAAATAGTTCACCAAGTTCAAATTTCATTAATAAAATAAAATTTTAGTTCATGACATTCAAGATAGTTCATCAAATTCAAATAATACTCACAATGTACGAAACAAGTTCAGCATATTATAATCTTGTTCACAAAATCCGAGTTAAGTTCACGAAATACAACATATTTGACCAAATTCAAATCATGTTACAGATATTCAAAATGATTCACCAAATTCAAGTATTGCTCATGATATCAAAAAAAACTTCAATCAATTCAAATTTAGTTCATGACATTCAAATTTACTTCACAATATTTAAAAATAGTTCGTCAAATTCAAATTTCATTTACTATATTGAAAACAAATTCACTCAATTCAAATCTTGTTCACACACAATCAAAATCTGTGCACAAATTTCATATTTCATGAAGTTAAAATATTTCTTCACGATGTTCAAAAATAGTTCATCAAATTCATGAAAGTTCAAAAACTTCAAAAAAAATATTTATAAGTAATCCAAATATTATTCAGAATATGCAATTTATTTTACCAAATTCAAATTTCATTCACGAAATAAAAAAACATCAAATTCAATATTGTTCAAAAATTTCAAAAATAGTTCACCAAATTCAAATCTTGTACACAACAATTTAACAGTGTTCAAACGTAGTTCACCATATCCAAATTCCATGCACAATAATCAAAATAAGATCACCAATTTCAAATCTTGTTCACCATTTTCTTCACGATGTCCAAAAATAGTTCATTAAATTCTTGCAATTTTTTATAAAAACTTCACCAAATAAAAAAACAAATTCATATTTTGTTCACGATAGTTCCCCAAATTCAAATGTTGTTCATGGTATTATTATTTTTATCAAATTCAAACCTTGCACCTTATATTCAGAAAAAAGATCTCAAAACTCAAAATATTGTTCACAAAGTTTAGAAAAGTCGCCAAATTCAAGTCATGATTTGATATTAAAACATTTCACCAAATTGGAAAAGTATGACAATAGTGTTCCCTAGTTGGTGCTTTATAAGAGAAGATGGAGACTCAATAAAATAAAATTTGCATAAAAGTAAATAGATAGGCACTTCGTAGAGAGAAGCAAATATTTGTAGAGGTGCCAAAGCTCGTAGCTTAAATTCAGAGATAAAATTGTTTTGAGAGGCATGCTTTTCTGTCAACGGAAACGATCGAGAATTCCCAATATCTTACATGCTAGGTAAATCATAGGCGGTTCCCAAACATAGAATAAAGTTTATTTTCTTTCCACTATTCTTTCACAATCCATGGCTAGCCGTATACACAGGTGCCTTTCGTACCAACACTTTCCAAGGAATTTATTATGAACTACATATATATAAAAAATCATTTCGGGACTGGGCATCCCTATTACCCGCCACACTCTCATGCAATGACAAGTTAATAAACACTCATCTTGATAATAACATACCCAGCATGGAAAAAATTGGCCACCCCCTGCCGCTTCATGAGTGGTACGGGCACACAAAAAGGAAATTCATTTTGAAAATTGGAGTTGGCACATACAAATTTACTTGGAACGGCATGGAAATACCGCATATAGGTAGGTATGGTGGACTCATTTGGCACAACTTGGTTTAGGATTTGGATGCACAAGTAGTATTCCCTCTTATTACAAGGAAAGGCTAGCAAATAGATTGAGAAGCAACCAACCAAAAAACAAAAATGATCATAAATGAGCATTGAACATAACTAACACAGAATAATGCACCACAAGTAGGATGTAACATCATTGCATAACTATTGACGGAATCATAAACCTTAACACCAATATTCTTACTAAAGCACAGTTACTCACCAACATGACTCACATAATACTATCTCCATATCACAAAACTATTGCAATGAATCAAGTTTTAATATCCAATGATCTTCATGAAAGTTTTTATTATATCCCTCTTGAATATCTATCATTTTGGGACCAATTTCATGTCTTAAGCAAATTACCATTGCTAATAACAAGCTCTCAAATAAATTTAAGTGAAGCAAGAGAGCATAAATATTTCTTCAAAATTTTCTTCTCTCAAAATTTTACTAACTCTCAAAATAATCTAAGTGAAGCAAGAGAGTATTTCTCCAAAAAATTGAACCACCACCGTGCTCAAAATATAAATGAAGCACTAGAGCAATTCCCTAGCTCAAAAAATTTAAGTGAAGCACAAAGAGCAATTCTAACAAATCATAGCATCATTATGGCTCTCTCAAATAGGTGTGTCCAGAAAGGACGATTTAAAAAAGTACACCAGATTCAAAATACTATTCATAAAATTCAAATTTAGTTCACGAAATTCAAATTAAGTGCATGAGATCCAAAAATAGTTTGCCAAATTCAAATCTTATTTGTGGAATTAAAATTTAGTTCATGGTATTAAAAGAATATTCACAAAATTCAAATTATGTGAATGATGACAAAAAAAGTTCTCCATATTTAAATTTAGTTCATGA
This sequence comes from Triticum aestivum, assembly GCF_018294505.1. NCBI lineage: Eukaryota > Viridiplantae > Streptophyta > Magnoliopsida > Poales > Poaceae > Triticum > Triticum aestivum. Next base: position 36,642,081 of record NC_057802.1, read on the forward strand.
TATTGAAAAAGATTTCACCAAAGTGAAGGAATATTCTACTTGTCTTTGTACTACGATGTGTTGTATCATTTTGCTTAATCATATATGTACCTACATTTTTATCAAAATGTTCCTTTCTCATTCCGCAACCCAATTCTATATTTCTAAAAAGTTTATTAACGTAGTTGCTTCTTTTTTATGGCGGGCAACTAGAGAAAAACTTCCACTGAACTTGAAATAGTTTTCAGCATCCTTTTTTAATACTCCACTGTCAAACAACTAAACACATAGATATTTTCTCCTTTAAAAAATCCAGAAACTATTTTTGTATCTTTTCTTCAGCTACTAGAAACGAAGAAACAAATAAATTAATCAATTCATAGTAATGTAACACTATGTTCAGCAACGTATTTTGTTTTTTTATTGTTCTACTCATTCAAGAAGGAAAATAGTCTTCGCGAAAAGAACAAGAAAAATAATATCAGCATGGTCTGGTCTGTAAATAGAAAAACACCTACCTACCATTGAATGAAATAGAGAAACAGAACGAAATAGCACGACGAAAGACAGCGAAACAGAGAATCACAGGTGGGCTTCCAGGAAGCAGCCCAGAACGATCGCTAGTAGGCGCTTTAGCGACAACTCGGCGCTTAAGGTGCCAAGAGGAGGACTCTGCTCCGCCGCGCCCGACGACGATAGACGTGTAATTTGTAGGCGATTTTTTTTTTTGAAATCCTCCTCCACACTTTATTAAACTAGTATAGGAAGTTTATCAGAAACAATACTAAGGATACAATCTGGAGGAGAAATTCCCCACGAAACCGAAACTTCATTACATAAACCAAAACGAGCAATCTCATGAGCCGCCTTATTCGCTTCCCTCCGAACCCACGAGGTTTTGAACTCACCCAAGTTTGTGGCCATCGTCTTGATCTCTTCCACAATGATGCCAACAGCCGACAGGTTCCGGCCCTGCTCATTCAGCATCCTGGCGACGTTGAGGCAGTTGGTCTTCAGGTGGAGCTTGGGTACGTCTCTTTGTAGAGCTAATTCTACCGCCCTCCGGCAAGCCAACAATTCCGTCACTCCTGCTGTTGTAATATCCGGTAAAAATATAGCATCCGCACCTCTGAAAGCTCCATCTTCATCTCTGAACACCACACCACTTCCTCCACCCTGTCTCACCCGAGACATAGCTCCATCGACATTAGCCTTGAGCCAGCCTGATGCCGGTGGTTCCCATCTTGCACGTTGGGTGGGTGATGTTCGATGCCTCCGTTCGTCCTCGCACTTTCTTCCATTCGTCCATGGGAGCTGCTACTCTCCTCGCCACCATGCTGGCCTCCTCAATTCGCTTTCCATCACGAGTGTCATTTCTTGCCAGCCAAAGCGCATATAGACCCTGGACCATCGCTGACTTGTCACCATCTGAAGCATCGGACAACCACTGTAGCAACCAGGATGCAATCGAACTCTGGGTGCTTACCGATCGAGGTGGGGTCGCCACCCTCGCACCCAATACCGAGCTCAACTCTTTCCAAAAAAGTGTGGAATGATAGCAGCCCCAAAATCTGTGATACAAAGTTTCTTCACGTCCACAGGCAGGGCAAAACACTCCGGCCTTGATTCTTCTGCGTAGAAGTTCTGCCCCCGCCGCCAGGCCATTCTTGATCGGTCTCCACACATGGATCAACACCTTACCCGGCGCATTGGAGGCCCAAAGTGCCAGCCACCTCCTGTGGTTCGCCGCCGTTGAGGATGAGGCAGGCTGCCCTGCTCTCGCTTTCTTCTTTTGCATGCACAGATGATAAGCCGACTTCACTGAAAATTGTCCGTTCTTTGTAAAGTTCCATGCCAAAGTGTCTTCTGTGCCCGGACCACCCACACAAATCTGCATAATATCCTGAACATCATCTTCCATGAACATAGTTTGCAGCTTGTGCCGATCCCACCCTGTGGACTCGGCGTTTAGAAGATCGCTCACCCTCGTTATACCCGGTATGTACACCTGGCCTAGTGGCCTCAGGCAACCTTTGCGAGGGATCCAACTATCATGGTGGATACGTATGGAAGAGTCGTCGCCCACTCTCCATATAAGACCATCCAGGAGCAAGTTCCGACCATGCACAATACTTCTGAAAGTATATGATGCCCCACTCGGACATGTCACATTGAGAATTGTACCATGATCATAGTGCCGTTCCTTAAGGACACGCCCACACAGAGAAGACGGGACCTGCAATAATCTCCACGCTTGCTTGGCGAGTAAAGCTTGGTTGAAAGCTTCCATATCTCGAAACCCCATCCCTCCCTCATGCTTACTCTCACACATTTTCTTCCACGCAATCCAGTGAACCTTCTTCTCACCATTTGCCTCGCCCCACCAAAATTTTGAAGAGATAGATGTCAGGTTCCCGCACAATTTCTTGGTGAGCTGGAAGCAACTCATGGTGAAAGTTGGGGTTGACTGGAGCCCCAATTTGACCAACACCTCACGAGCCTTCTTCGATAGTCCTTGCCCCTTCCAACCCGTGACCTTACCCTTTGCACTCTCCTGGGCATATTTAAACGTACCCTCCTTGGATTTCCCCACAGCTGTGGGCAGCCCCAAATATTTCTCTCCTAGAGCTTCAGAATTAATCCCGATAACAGCCTTAAGTTGTTCTTTGGTGTCCTCAGTGCTCCCTTTCCCGAAGAAGATAGAAGATTTTTGCAAGTTAACTTTCTGTCCCGAGGCTGCCTCATAGTCCCGGAGGATAGTTTTGAGAGCAAGGAGATTACTTTCAGAACCATCAAGGAACACAATGTTGTCGTCTGCAAAGAGGAGGTGGGTAACCATGGGGCCAGTGCTCCCAAAAGACACCCCCTTTATGTCACCAGAGCTTTGTGCATGTTTCAGCAATGCCGAGAAGCCCTCCACACAGAACAAGAACAAATAAGGCGAGAGGGGATCCCCTTGACGGAGACCCCTAGACGGCAGAAAAGAATCCGAGATCCCCCCCATTGAGCTTCACCATGAATCTTGCCGACGTCACACCTCATTATCATCTGAATCCATGCCTCGTGAAAACTAAACTTCTCCAACACCCTCTCAAGAAAAATCCAATCCACTCTGTCATATGCCTTCATCATATCTAGTTTAACCGCGCACAAAGGCTTCTTCCTCTTCCTCATCCTGATGGCGTGGACACACTCATAAGCCATCAACACATTATCCGTGATGAGTCGCCCCGGTACAAAGGCACTCTGTTCTTCTGAGATCAAAACAGGAAGGATTCCCTTGAGTCTATTGGCCAGTACCTTTGTTGCAATTTTGTAGAGCACATTACACAGACTAATTGGTCTAAACTGAGACAACAACTCCGGTGAGGTGACTTTAGGAATCATCACTATAACTGTGTCGTTGAAACCTTCCGGTGTCGCCGCTCCAGCCAAAAACTCCTTGACCGACCTGCACACGTCCTCCTTAACTAACGACCAGTGTCGTTGATAGAACAACGCCGGGAAGCCGTCCGGCCCCGGTGCCTTCGTAGGGCCCATCTGAAATAGAGCCGTCTCAATTTCAGAGTCGGTGATCATGGCTGTGAGCTTCCAATTCATCTCCTCCGAGACTAGAGAATCAATGTGTTGCAGCACACTTGCCGCTGCATTGGAGCCCTCGGAGCTGAACAAAGAAGCATAAAAATTCAATGTCATAGACCGCATGTCATCGTCAGAGGTACAGAGAGCGTACCATCCTCCCTGCGCAGAGCCTTCACCGTGTTTTTTCTCCTACGATGCAAAGCCTGATTTTGGAAATACTTTGTATTTTGATCGCCCCACTGTAACCAGTCAATTCGCGAACGCTGTTTGTAGTAGATTTCCTCCTTTTCGTAAAGATCGTGAAGCTGACTCTCTATATCCTTGACCTCCTGGAAATAACCGGTCACCAGCGCCCTTTCTTTCGCATCTCTTAGCTGTGTTTTTAGCTTGGAAATCTGTTTGCGAAGGGAACCAAACACTTCCCTACTCCACGACTGCATGGCCTTGGTAAGGGTGCCCAGTTTCCCGCTCATTCCCGCATGCACCCCATGTTGTTGCTTTGCTTGCTCCCAGGCCCTCACAATCATCTGCTCATAATCTTCGTGCCTTGTCCATGCTTTTTCAAATCTAAAAAACCGTTGCTTCTTGTGGCCCGCTGCATCCAGTGATGCCGCCGCTCTGATGAACAGTGCCGCATGGTCAGACTCCTCGGTAAGAACATGTTCGACCGCCGCATCCGGAAAGAGGTGCAAGAACTCGTCATTGCATGTGGCCCTGTCGAGCCGAACCTGAATGGTTGCCCCCTCGTCTTGCTTATTATCCCACGTAAAAGGGTAACCAGTGAAACCCAAGTCCACTAGCCCACAATCGCCAAGGCACTCCCGAAAATCCTCCATCTGGTAGAAGTTCCTAGGATTGCCTCCATTCTGCTCTGCTTGAAAAAGAATCTCGTTAAAGTCCCCCGCACAAAGCCAAGGTAAATTGTCTTGTCGTCTCAAATAATGAAGGGCATCCCACGTTTTCCGCCTGTGCTCCGTCCTAGGTTCACCATAGATTCCAGTGAATCTAACGGTTCTTCCCTCCGACATGATTTCCGCATCAATATAGTACTGGCACCACGGTCTGAGTGTAACCGAAATATGGTCCCTCCACAATAGAGCTAATCCACCACTCCTTCCCTCACAATCCACCGCAACGCCGTGACAGAACCCTAGACTCCATTTGACTTTATCCATTGCTCGCGCCTTCTTCTTTGTCTCACACAGAAAAACCACCGCTGGGTTGTACGACCTAATCAGGTCCCTCAACTCTCCAACTGTCGGGTTCAACCCCAATCCCCGACAGTTCCAAAAAAGGAAATTCATTGCTCCCGGCGGCCCCAGCTGCCGGGGTCCACCGATCTAGCTCCATGATCACCGATCCTCTCAAAGACAGATGACACTTTCTGCCGTTTTTCGCCAACGAGAGCATCACCACCTTCCCTCCGAACTCCTTCTCCTACTGACACCCACATTTGCCTTGATGGTCTCTTCTTCTCCCTGGGAGCATACCGATAGTGGTCCTCTCGCTGCCGAGAAGATCCCACATCGCTTCTAGGCTTCCTGACATAATACCCCGGCCTCCTGTAATGCTCCCTTGGTGCTTTCTCCTCCCTGCGTTGTTGCCCTTCTCTCTGGTCATGACTCTTTCTCGGGGAGATGATACCTTCCCTCACCTTCTGATGTAGCTCGTTTCTGAGGTGTTTCTCCCGTTTTTCCTCCAAATCATGACGTAGATCCCTCTCCTTCGCCCCTTCTGCACCAGTGTGCGTTTTTTGCGGGCTCTGGACTTCTTCTTGCTCCCTCCCCTTCTGCTTTGGCCCACCAGTGTGGGAGTCAGCCGAGGGCATATATTCTTTGTACAGAGATCTGCGGGTTGGGAGGTCACGCACAAATGCATACCCTCTTAGTCCATTGTCACCCCCACTTGACATTGAGCTCTCTCTGCTTATATTCTTGCTGAATGTTCCTTGCCACTGCTTCTTCTCCTGATGACTCGACGATGCTCTACCCGGCGAGGGCACGCAGCCATTCTCCCCACTGCGACAGCGGATCCACCGGTGCGTCACACACGCCATCCACATGCACAAGTCATAAGGCAAGACAATGTGCGGTACATATCGAGCGGTCTCCTACACACCTCGATTGCTAGCATGTGGGGTGGGACGGTCCATTGGTGCACACCTCCGATCGCTAGCTCCCAGCATACGCTGGTACGCATGATTCGTGATTTTTTTTTCTTTTATTTTCCCCACTATGTGGAATTTAAAAATATTTGTGAATGTTAAAATAGTTTATGGATTAAAAATGATACTCCCTCCGTCTGAAAAAGCTGATCCCAAGCTTGTTCCTCAAATGGATGTATCTAGCACTAACTTGATGCTAGATACATCAATTTAAGGGACAAGCTTTTCCGGACGGAGGGAGTAATAAATTTGAGAAAATGTTGAATTGAAAAATTGTTCTAGACTTCACAAGATGTATGTGAATTTAATAAACATTCACAAATTTTTAAAATGTTCAATTTTAAAATTATTTGTAAATTTTAATGTTTGTAAATTTCAAAATTCCACAAATTAAAAAAATTCTAGTTTGAAAAAGTGTTCGTGAATTTAGAAAATAGCATGAATTTCAAAAAAAATGTATTAAAAAAAGTTCATGAATTTGTATTAAAAACATCATAAATTTCATAAAAGTTCACAAATTAAACGCAAGCATCACTGTCTCCCCACACAAAAGGGATCCACATGGCAGTGGTCGCACCGCCCAAGGAAACATTCCCACCATCCAAACCGACACGAAACGGTCTTTTTTTATACACCTCGACCTGCAACAATCGATCGGTCATCTCAGCGTTGCTCATACCCGCTGCCCACACACCATACACAGTAGTGTGCAAGCACGCGGTCGTCTAAGAGCATCTCCAATAGGCGCGCAACGCGCGGCGCGCTAAAAAACATTTACACCGCTGGAATCGTGAGTTTTGCGCGCCGCGGAGCGCTGGCTCCAGCGGCCGCTGCAAAATATAGCGCGTGCGAGCCGCTCCAGCAGACGCGCTAAACTGCATCGCGCGCGAGCAGGCGGCGTCTGCCATATGTTGCATTTTGGAGACAATATGGTGATATTTCAAACATCAAAACAACACATAGCATAGTTTAAAAATCACCCAAACAAGTTCATGACAAGTTCAAAATTATGCCACATCACATCATCATCCAACTAAGTTCAAGATCATGCAACCAAGTTCATGACATAAAAGTTCACACAAACAAATGGCACATCAACAATCATGCCTCATCATCCTCATCTCCGTCATCCTCTTCCTCCGATTTTTCATCCTCCGAAGACGATTCTTCCTCCTCCTCTTCATTGTGTCGCGCCGCATCATCATTGGGATCTCGGTAGCTGTTGGCAAGATCTCCAACGGCATCATGCGAAGGTAGGTGAGGCACACCGAAAGACATGCGTTCACCCATGTCACCCGGAGGTGCTCACATGCCTCCCATGAGTGACGCAAAACTCATGCCTCCCATGGTAGCTCCGAAGCCACCCATGTCTCCCATGGCCCCCATGGTAGCTCCGAAGCCACCCATGCCTCCCATGCCGCCCATGGTAGCTCCGACGCCACCGATGCCTCACATGCCGCCCATGCCACCCATGCCACCCATGCCTCCCATGCCGCCCATGCCAACCATGGCTCTCTTTTGGACCAAGACTTCTTCACGGGCAAGATTGACGTACTCCTTTTGCTTCTCATCGAGGGTAGATGTGCCCATGAAGAACAAGTACTTCTCCCATTCCAACAATCTAGTTCGCTCCTTCATGGCCAATTTCTTCTCCTCCAACGACACCTTCCTCTCCTCGGGCGCCACCCTCCTCTCCTCGGCCGCGGCATCTTGGTTCCTTGCCATCTTCCTCACCTCGTTCGCTTCCTTTCTTGCGTTCACAATAACTTCCATAGCATTTTTTAGCTCGTCATCTCCTTTCCCCTTCTTCTTTTCTTTTCCGTCTTTCTTGCATCCATTTGGTCTTTTTGGCTTGGAGTACGCAACCGAGTTTGGTGTAGGGCTTCTCTTGCCGTCGTCACTTGATGTCTCCTCCTCATCATCATCCAAATCAATAGTTCGCTTGCTTTTGTTGCTCACCTCATCATCGACACCATCACGGGCTTCCATTTCTCATCATCCTTCAACGCTTCATAGCAATGAGGCAAGGTAAATGGTCTCCCTTTCTTGACCTTCCCTTTCTTGGTCTTCTTCTCCTCTCCTTGAAATAAGTTTTGTGCAATAGTGAGCTACAAACAAAAGAACAAGTTAGCACTTGAAACACCAAGAAAAAGCATGATGAACATGAAAGAATCATGAAAGAAATTGCACTTACCCTATCTCTGTCATTAGTGCCACTTGGGTTCAACGTGTCAACCGCCTTAAGCGCGGCCGCCCACCTTTGACAATCTCGGTTGATTGTCGACCACCGGGAGCGAAGAGATCTTCCCGAGCGGTCAATTCCACTTTTGTTGTGTAGATCAAAGTGATCCTTCATCCGGAGCCAATATGCATCTCTACTTTGATCCCCCTCCAACGGCGGGATCCCTCGACACTTGCAACCAAATATTGCATAGCAAGATATCGCCGCCGCATCCGTTGCACGCCCTGCAAGCTTCTTCTTGGTCGCCTAGAGGAGCCGTCCGCCGCCTTGTTCTTCTTCCCGGACACCTTGCCCGCCTTCGCCCGTGCCGCATTTGGGAGCTTCGAGAGGGGGGCTCGTGGCTTCATGGCGGGCGTCGGCGCGACGCCACCCACCGCCGAGGTTGTCCGTGGCGGCATGAAAAGGCCGCGCGCGATACCGGTGCTTGAAGGAACACCGGCGGAGGCGAAGCCAAAGCTCACTCCCCGCGCTAGGGTTTGCGGCGGCGGCGGCGGGGTCGTGGGCGTAGGAAGGGGTGAGGGGGATGTCGGCGCGTCCGTCCATCGGACGAATTCGCCGGCGTCGGCGCCGGCGCTGGCGCTCGAGTGTGCAGCGCGCGAAAGCGGGCGCACGAAATAAGCGGCGCGCGATGCCGTTTCGACCCGCGGCTGAACTACTTATGCCGCGCGTGCGGTTTTTTCGCCTCCGCTGGAGCGTCCGGAGCGGTTGCGCGCGCACGCTAAAAACGCAATTTTTTCAGCGCGGCGCTTATATAGCACGACTGTTGGAGATGCTCTAAAGCAGCAAAGAACAACGCCCGCAAAGGCATGGCACGGGAGAAAGGCCCACACAGCAGACTCGGGAAAGGCATGGTCCGCGTAATGTTTTTTTTTGCAAGATAAAAGAGTTTTATTGCTTACTTAAGCAGGCATACAGTCACGATACAACGTGTTCATTAGGAAAACAGGAGTGTAATTAAGCCATAAACGTCTCCTCCTAACACTTGTCGCCTGCTTCGCACATAAGTGAGCCGCTTCATTAGCTTCTCTACGTACGAATTTCAGCCTAAAACTCTCAAATTGATCAGAAAGCTCCCTGGTCTCTTGAAGAATGCCAGCTATCTCCGAACGATCGAAGGTATCTGTCTCCCACAACTTAACAATAGCTTGAGCATCAGTTTCCACCTCAACTTTGCTGAAACCTCTCTCAGTAGCCATTCGAACCCCATCTCGAATTGCTTCTGCTTCCATGGACTGTGAGCTAGCTGCAAAATTATACCAAAGGGCTTGTGCACGAAGTAATGCACCCTCCCTATCCCGAATAACCAGCCCAGTCGAACCTTGACAGGAAATATCATCAAAGGATGCATCTACATTAATCTTCATCACGCCTTCATCAGGTGGATTCCATTCTATTTGTTTTGATTGCTTCGGCTTGCTTACTATTCCAGCACTTGTTAAGTTCATTACCGAGTCTATCACCCATCTTACTGATTGCATGATAGAGCGCCCAGACTCTCCATGCTTTCTTGCATTTCGTTCAGTCCAGATCGCCCACGCTCCACTTAAAATTATACAAGCTTCAGACTGGGGTATCTTTGTACCATCCACCACATCGAACATCCAGGAGTGTGGGTGTAGGTCAGGAATTTTTATGCCAGTTAGGGACTTCACCTGCTCCCAGAAGATCCTTGCCCAAGTGCAATCAAAGATAGCGTGCATTGTAGTTTCCTGTTGACCACAAGTGTCACAGAAATCAATACGCTCCATGTGTCGTCGCTTCAAAACGGCACGGCAGGGTATAAAGTCATGGATAATACGCCACCAGAAATTCTTCACCTTGGGAGGGACCTCAAGTTTCCACATTTTCTTCCATACCTTTTCCTGATTGATGCTAGACCCGGGCTGGTCAGATTGACGACTTTTAGAGACAAGAACTCTATATGCCGATTTCACAGTTAAATGACCATGTTTTTCTGGTTGCCAAGCCCAAATATCCTCAGCTGAATTACTAATAGGAATCCTGCATATTACACTCACATCCGGTTCCACAAAATTTGCATTAATCAAACTAGTACAAATGCCCGTGCGTTGCAACGGGAGAAACAAACTCTTGCACACCATTGGCGAATCATCTGTGCTCTCACTTCTTCTCTTTGTCATCATTGTCGAAGACAGTCACTTGCCCACATATTACAACAAAATAGTCTCAAGGCGGTGATCTTGGTCAACACACTCACCATGCCGATTTCGCGAGCCCCCACCTATACCAGCTTGTTATTCCTCGTGCGTTGAAACCGTCACGTACATATTCATGTGGTTCAAAACTTATCATGTCATAACATATCAGGCGATCCATTTTCTTATTAAGCATGCACAATAGTAATTTTTAATGCAAATTAAATTATGGTGTGAGGCCATTAACTTATTGACTCAACATAAACCAAATACACTTCGCTATCGCCACCGTCCACCTACTTCATCTCTAACATGAACTTGGGCATCTTTTCCAGCAGCGAACTATGTCATGTCGTTCCACTATGACTATCGAACCATAGTTTTAAAAACCGAACCGGAGAGGCTAACTGTTAAGGTTCTCACCTGTTGGACTGCCGGTTCATCTATTCATTCATGTCAAAAATGGGAATATTAACGTTATATATATTTTTACCATAGATCAAATGAGTACACATAATATTGGATGTAATCCATTAAAAAACTCACAAAGCGTTGGTGCCCTAGATGGTTGTTGGTCCTTTGGGGTACATGGGCTCAAGGTCAACTGGTCGATCCAAAGTTGACGCACTATTTTACCAATATTTCCCGGTCATAAAAAACAGGCAAAGCACCGGTTTCTTTTTTTTTCATTTTCAAATGGATTTGGACGTTTGTATTTGAGCTCGAAATGGTAATTTGGTATTTGATAGGATCCAATTCACTGTTTGGTTGTGTTCTGCATAAATAATAACTCATTACAAATTATAATACCTCACATGAGACCCAAAAAAACATTATCAGGAGATTCAAAAGCTCCTCCATGAGCCAGGTCATTTTTTGATGCATTAGCGTGTACAGGTGCATGTACAACCAATGATGCATGGCCCCATATATTTAATCCGCCCTCTCTCACATCTGCCTAAAAAAATTCCATACGTAGAGTGAAATTTTAATTTCTTCTTTTAATTCCCAGCAAAATTAATCTCTTCTTTAATTCCTTCCCTTCAGGCATGCCTCACATATAATAGCGAAATTAATTCCTTCTTTTATTTTTTTTTCCTTTAATTCCTTCCCTTCCTGCCTTCATAAGGAGGGAATTTATTCCTTTCTCTATTTCCTACCGTCAATTTCATTTCCTTCCTTTCAGCTCATAACAGCGGAATCTAGTCCTCCTTTTAATTCCTTTCCTTCATGCTCATATTTTAGGACCCACTCTTTGAGACGGCTTGTTGACTTCGAATCATAGACATATATAAATTGGTTGGAGGAGGTGTAAGGAAGCCGTGTGGGACAATTTAATAAACGAACGAATCCATTTTTTCTGCGCAACCATGATGTAGCCTAGTGGAGTTGGCCTTTCCTGTTTACCTGTAGGTCAACAAGTTCGATACCTCAATGTGTAATTTTTTGTCTCTCCTCCCGGCTTGCCTGGGCCCTTGGATTCGATTCGGTGGGCTGAGGCCCATGCAGGTGATGTGTGGGCTGAGACAGAGAGGCGTGATTGAGTGAATCTGGCGCTATGTACTAAGGGAAAACGCGACAGACGAAAATTTGTGCAAAAAAATTTAATACCACCTTGAATAATAAAAAATTTAAAACAAATATGGGTGAACGGATGAAAAAATAAGCGAAACACACCTTGCTTTATTAGTAGGTATAGATATAGATTTTGATGCAGAGTCGGACAAGGTTAAGACCTGCCCTTTTTTCAGTCGTACAGGAAGGGATTACTGAGCCGAAATACCCAGCGGGGCTAGCGAGGCGTGGGATAGCCAGGCGTGGAAGAAAAAAAACATGATTTCAACCCTGTACGATACGAAGGAGGACTGTATATATTTTTGGCAAACTATAAAGGCCCACATGAATAATTTTGGCCCATATATATGTATCTGTACGATACGATACAAAGGAGGCCCAGCACCAGCAACGGACTTAAAATTGCAGCGCAGCAACGGACTGAGATAAGCGTTTAGTACCACCTCGCCACCTTGTAAGTGACCAAGCCACTTCGTACGTGACCAAAATAACGGTAAAAAAAACTAATCACGAGACGAAACCAAGAATATCACCTTGTTTTAATAGTAGGTATAGATTCATATTCCATTCATCATTGTCTGCGTCAATCAATTCTTCCACCCTACTGATAGCTGCACCAGGAAGCTGAACTAGGGGTTTGAAACCATGGTTAAAAGGAATCCATGGATCCTCCCATGGGTGAATAGAAGAACCATCACCAACCCTCTTTATCAGGCCTAATTTTAGACCCTCTCGGCCATGAAGAATGGCTCTCCAAATATGCGAAGATCCTCTTTTGTTCTTAGCTGACATAAATTCATGATCATAATAGTACTTACCCTTTAAGACTCTAGCGCATAGAGAATCTGGTGATGTAAGCAACCTCCAACCTTGTTTCGCCAGCATAGCCTGGTTGAATAATTCGAAATCCCTAGAACCCATCCCTCCTTCTCCTTTAGGTATTGCAATATCCTTCCACTTCTTCCAATGGAAAGTCTAAAGCAGCTCATAGAATAAGTTGGGATAGCTTGGCATACCGCTTTAATCAAAACTTCCCTTGCCCCACTGCTTAAGAGTTTAGGAAAAGTTGTCCGCGTAATGTTAAATCACATTGGTTTTCGATATTGCAGAGTACTACACATGCATGCGTGCTGTTTCAGCCTATACGTTTGCATGCACATTTACTTTGATTTTCGATATAGTATTAGCTTGAGAATACATATGCATGCATGTAGGGTGTGACGAAGCACGTGGATCACATGGATGTATACATGGAGTAGGCGGGAAATCGGTTGTTGCAACGCCGATCTGACCGTTCCTCAACCGTGTACTCCCCAACCACTGTGCACTCCCCAACCGCATCCGTCCTCCCGAAGTCCCGATCGATTAAATCAACGCCAAACCAAAGTAGAGAAGCAATGCAATTATAACGACACCAATCCCCAGTAGAGTAATCGTGGCGGCAACCGAATTCGGCTTGAGCATATTCTCTGGTGCGTATACTTGGTTCATGCAATTGATTAACAGCTGACATCGCGAGCTAGCTAGCACTACTAGCAGTTCGACCGCAGCAGCTCGCTCCGCAGTTAATGGCGACCACCGTGTCCGGGTCGGCGCTCCGGCGGCTCTACCTCTCCGCCTACAACTGGGTCGTCTTCTTCGGATGGTAATTAAGTAGCGCAACGGCCTTGGGTGCATAATGGAGCGGATCTCTCTGGTTTCTCGCTCCGTTGCCCGTGAAGAATGAAGATCTCTCTGGTTTGCAGGGCGCAGGTGCTGTGCTACGCGGCCTCGGCGCTGCTGGAGAGCGGCCATGAGGCCGTCTACGCTGCCGTCGAGCGGCCGCTGCAGTTCGCGCAGACCGCAGCCTTCATGGAGGTCGCTCTCGTGTCTCTCTCGTCTCTTAGCAGCTCCTTTCTTTCTTAATTATCAAAGTTACTAACTGAACATCTTGATTCCGATGGCACGTCTTCTTGCTGGCCGTCCAGATTCTGCATTCGATTCTAGGTAACTAGTTTCTTCTTTCTCTTGCTTCCACATTATTCAACATTCGTCAATCTCGTGCAGTGTAAGTATGTATGTGTGTGTGCAAGCTCTTTTGTAAACGGGTTTTGTCTCAAAAATCCTTCAAAATGGGACATCAAATATATATAGTATGAAAATATATTTATAATGAACGTAATTTGGTGAGTTTGACTTAGAACAAACAGAAAACTTAAGTAATTTGGAAGATGGAGTAGTATCGTTTCATTTGCTCTTGTGGTTACCGTTCATTCAAATTACTAGTATACACTATAAGGCACTCATGGCAACTTATGAACTTGCATGGTGTGATCACCAAACTTTGTTGTTTATTGAGATGAATGTCCAACTGTTAAAAGGGTTTGTGAAGTCTCCGATTTCGACAACTCTTCCACAAATCACTGGAAGATTGTACATCACATGGGGCATCTTGTGGAGCTTTCAAGAGGTATCATCTGGCTCTCCTCCATAGTTACCAAGCCTTTGACATTTTCATATAATTAGAAACACAAATTTAGTTTTAGTTTCTCGGGAATAGATTGATTAATTGGTCGCTTTGCACATCTAACCCTTGTGCAGGCGCAATCTCATGTTCTTGTAACTTCATTGATCATAAGTTGGTCCATCACTGAGGTACACACGTGGCCAAGGCATCATTAGTTTATATAGAAAGGGCGTATTAAGTATGAGATCTAAATTGATAGTAATCCCTACAATTCTTCAATCTAAACACAAATTCCCCTGTTGAGCTTTACTGAACTGGGATTTGCAATATTCTTCACTTTAAATGTGATGTTACAATGAAAACATGTTGGTTTGCTTGCAGGTCATCAGATATTTTTTCTTTGCTATGAAGGAGACATTTGGGTTTGCACCTTACTGGCTCCTATGGCTTAGGTAGGTACTAGTCATATTTCAAAATTGCACCTTCCAGACCCCTAGTCCTATGGCTTAGGTAGGTACTGGTTATAACAAAAGAATGAAATTTTGTTTAACAAAAACTTCTAAATAAATCTAGTATGTTTTTAGTAAATTGCTCTTAAAGCCACTAGCTTTATAGTTTGTGCGCCAATTTATTTCCAGGTATAGCACCTTTCTGGTGTTCTATCCTACCGGCATGTTAAGCGAGGCTGGCCTAATCTTAGTTGCCATGCCCTTTATGAAGGTAACTCAAATTAATAACTACAGATGGAAATGGTTTCATGTTGTTCATTTGAACAGTCTTGTTTGTTACATATGCTCTGATATTTGGGGTTTGCCTCAGACGTCAAGGAAATACTATCTTATGATGCCTAATAAATGGAATTTCTCCATCGACTACCGCCATGAATTGGCTCTTGACACGGCTCTAATCATACCAGGTGCAATACTCCTTCTCGACATTAGCCTTCATTTTGCAACCGAAGTGATATTTTTTTAGCAACCATCAACAGTGGTGTATTTCCACTAAAGATAATATATGTAATTAAGTAACTATAAACAAGGGTCCATGTTTACATGGGCAGCATTCTTAAAACCCCTATCATACACCTAGTAACAACTTTGTGAAGATGTGCTACTCTCTTGGGTGTTGTGCCAAAGGTGATGGCCCTTCTTGTTAATGGCCACTAAGGACAGATGGACCACTTTGGCATAGGTTAGTCTCTGCCTAATAAAAATTCTTCTATTTCAACCATTCTAGACACTCCACATGACGTATGGAAACCGACCACTTTTCTTGTGTTTGACTCTCTTGTCGACTCACAGCAATATGGCATCTCAACAATTCACATCCGAGGTGGAAGTTCCCAAATATTGAGCTATTGGGTTCTCATATATAGTCTAACAATTTGTTGACCAAGAGCTATATATCCTTGGAAGGGTCAATCCTTACAAAGATGGATAATTCACTGGGGCCCTTTTGCGTGGGGATCTTTCAATGTAGAATTAGCAAGAGAGCAAAATGTGATTGGTCTCCCCATGAACCTTCCACCTCTTCTGAACTTTGAACATGGGACTGAACCGCCTAAGCCAAAATCACTGTGTCCCCACATTCATTGTTTAGAGGGTGAATCTAACATACTTAGCTGAAATTATAAGGATGTTGAATTAGGTGTCTTTGTGCATAGATAGAGGTAGAGCCACATATATTATGCACATAATGGTGTTAATTTTTTCAGTAAAAAAATGTGTAATTTAACAAGATAATGCTTTTTTTATCTCGTTGCGTTTGCAGGATTTCCGTACTTGTTTCGTTATATGGTGGATAAGCGGAAGAAGGTCTTGTTAGCAGCAAAGACAGTATGATACTGTAATTGCTTCTTGTGCAATCATGTTGAGAAAGAGGGAATGTGGAATACTAGAATAAAATTATTTAAACCTTGAATCATGTTTTGTGACATTCACTGACCGCTAGCTTCAAACTTCCTCAGCATCTCATACATGCAATCTCCGGTTTGGATGATTCTCAATCTTTTCCTTTCCGTCTCAAAAAGGGAAATTGATCCCTCACAACCGACTGTAACCGAGCGCTTCATCCGCCGCCTCTCCTTCCAACCACGTGTCTAGGGTGAGGGGCTATAAATCATTTGTGGCATTTTCGATTTCGCGAGCGAACACGCCCACCGCGAAGCCAACATGACGGCCAGTCCATGTCGTGCTCCCGCCTGTGTTTCTTCACCTGACTACGCCTATGGCTGCATGCCATTGACACTGACTTGTCATTTCTAGTAGTAGTACCTAGTTGATATAATACGTACTCAACAAGAAACTGATGCTATTCATCTAAAAAACTGCTACTATTTTTGTAACTCACAAGATACTGTACTAGGAGTAGTGTTAGCTAGTATATGCTGCGTATTTAACCACATTAGCTAAATGTCAGTCGACTGACTTCCAAATTTGGGGTTAGTCGATTTTGAGAGTTCGCCGGAGTGAGCCGAAAGGAAGGAAGGAGAAGGGAGGGGCTCGCCGGAGGGCTACCCCATTATCTATCTTAGGTTTAGGGTGGGGGCGATGGTGGACAGCGGCGGTGGGAGCGGTGGTGGGCTTCGCCGGAGAAAAAGCTGGATGTGGGTTGGGCTAGAGGGATGGTCGGGGGTGGCGGCAAGACCGGCGGTGGGGAGCAGTTCCGGGGAGGACGGAGCGGCAAGGCTGCGCGGGAGCGCCGCCGGCCATGGGTGGTGGTCGCAGGCGATTCGGCCGGTGACCCATGCTGCGGTGGCAAGACCGGGGAGCAGTTCCGGGGAGGGCAGGGTGGCGAGGCTGGGCGGGAGCGCTGCCGGCCGCAGGTGGTGGTCGCGGGCGGTTCAACCGGTGACCCGTGCGATGGCCTGGGGAAGAAGAAGAAGGGTTGCCCACCGTTCGATATGCATCCAACGGCCAAAAAGATAGAGTGGCCCAAATTTGAAAATCAGGCAACTGCCATGTAGCCATTCCCGCATTTAACAACAATAAGCACTCTTAGGGCTAATCTATCTTTAGGCGATATTGCAAGCCAGAATGCATCGCTATCAGGCCGACGCCCCCAATGCAAATGTTGGTCGGTGTTGAGGCACTACCAGTACAAGCCATTAGGGCATGGCCAATGGGTGGCCTCAACCTGCTGCCCCGCAGGTCCACGTAGGATCGGAGTTAGGTTCGGACTAAAAGGTATAGCCTCGCACTAGCAGGTGTAGCCTGCAGAAGAGCCGGCCTCTTCGGTGTGAAAAGCGAGAGAAAGAAAGAAAAGGGCAGCTCTGCTGATGCATGCAAGGAGAGAGATAGAGAGAGGAAGAACAAATACTACGCATGTGAAGGACGATGGGTTCCGCTACAGCAGTGTGGCTACGGTTGGCCAGAATTTTTTTCAAAATGGTGGCTTCCTTACTTTTTGATTAGTTTAAGAGTTGAGGCAGTACTAGGGTGATGCCCCCATTGTACTTGCCCTTACACGGTGTGACACTGCAAGGTTGACGTCGTCTCTACTACAAGCAGGACCCGTGGGCCTAGGAAGGCTCGTCTTCATTGCTGGAAGCCAGGACGCAAAACTGCAAAGCCGGTGACGCCGCCGCTACAAGCCGAGACATGATGTGACACTGCAAGGTCCACATCATTCTACTACAACAGGATCGTGGTCGTGGCACTACAAAGGTTGGACGGCATTGCTGCAAGGCGGGGCACAATGCTACGAGGACGACGACGCTGATGCTCCAAAGGCTAGTTGCCACAAGTCATGATGTGACACTGCAACGCCGACATCACTTGCACAAGTCAGGTGTGACGTTGCGTGGCGGCGCCATAACTGTTGCAAATGCTTGCCGAGATGCAACACAACGAGGCAATATTGCCGCTCCAAATGTTTGTCGTCATTTGTGGCAAGCCAGGAGGCAACATTGTTAAGATAATGTCATCGCCGACACATGGCGTGACGTTGCGAGGATGACGTAATATATGTCACAAATACATAAGCGATATGGTGCGATCACCCATGTAGTGTATGTGCAATTTTGTGTCGTGGTGCAAATAGTTTTCACGGTATTTCGGGCCGCACAAGATTGCAAGGCTGGCCAGTGTTGTTTCAAGTCGAGACGGGACGCCCAAGGTTGGGCACCGCCGCTAGAAGCAAGTCATTTGGCGTTGAAAAGACTAGTCGGCGATGCCGCAAGCTGGGATGGGACACTGCAAGGTCGGGCGTCACCGTCATTTTCTAGTTGGTGATGCTGCAAGCCAAGACGCGGTGTTGTGTAGGGTGTCGCCGCCATTGCTAGTCAGTGATGCTACATTACAATAAATCCAGAAATAATGCAAGCAACAATCTCAAGTCTATAACTTATTTCAGCCTTCCGGCAATGTTCGTTCAGTAGGAGGAGACGTTCCCGTCGACTGTGAGATGTCTGTGCTGACTTCGTAAAATCTGAAGATGTCATGCAGGCTCAGTCTCTCGGAGATACTCATAGGGGCACGATGTGCATGTGCATTCATAAGAATGAGTGTATGTTTATGTATGTGATCGACTTCGATTGCACTATGTTCAAAAGAAATGTCACAGTAGGTAGTAGGTAAATGAAGCAGACGCAATGCTACCAGCTAGTACTAGTCAAGAGATAGAAGACGTGCATGGTCGGGTCCGACCCCGGTGAAGAACTTTTAGCAGTGCGGGTCACACGGACGACACGAATAGTCAGTGATTAGACTATGCCGCGCATCTGCACAGAAGCTGCGGCTAGAGACGTCAGACCAGGTGCGATCAGACGGCAGCCGAACCGGCTGAACCAGTACGTATATAGGTGTACCCAGAAAATAAAAATCCGACTGGAAAGGTGTTGAAAGAAAGAAAAGAAAAAGGAAAACACTCCCTTCCAGCCGGCTGATGGCTCCCTCAAATCAACCGGGTGTCACTACACCACAACACCAATGCAATGGCACATAATCTGCCGGGAGAACACCATTAAGAAGGCAGATAAACTGCCGCGAGAGAGATTTTCCCGGCAGATAGAACTGCCGCGTCAACGGCTGCCAGGGATTACTTGTCCCGGCAGATAAATAATCCCCGGCAGTTTTTCTGCCCCGACCATTTTATCTGCCGGCAGTTTACTTTCACCCGGCAGACTCATAGTGGCTAGCAACTGCAGTTTACCGGCAGTTTCACTGCCTGCACAAGCACATTTACCCGGCAGGTAATATGCCATCACGTGCTTTTTCACAAGCAATCAAAATTATTCTGTGTGCAATATCCCTGATTAAATATCCAATCATTATGTTCAAACAGTCAGGACAGATCACACAACTTACACATACGTTCAATCAGATTACATGTAAGACCTCATGCAATAACATAAATAGACCAAAAACATATGTTTTTAACACATGCATGAACCGTACATATATAGACATTATATGCCTCAAAATGCAAAGTACATATGTTTAAGGTAAAGAAATCGTGCCACGCAACCAAAATTGGCATACAATGGCTTGTCTGCTGAAACAACCACCAAAATGAGCAGTGTAAAACTTGTCAATATCTGGAGGTTCAACAAACAAGACATATTACATATATATCATCACTCCAGCAACTTGTCAGACCTTCAAAACCTCCAGCAACTTGTAGATCTTCCAAACCTCCATCAACTTGTGTATCTTGAGAAGCCTGCAACAAATCGGAAACTCGGAAAATGGTGCTATCGTTTCAGATTTTAAATCAACATATTAAAGATTTTGATGTGCTGCAGTTTAACGTCAGCATATAACTCTTCTGAATGTTATGCACTTCATCATCACAACAAGTAGTGATTATTACGTACATAATTAGATCAAGCAGAAATTATTTGCACTTCACATACAAAAATCTTCCATGGGCAAATATGACAAAACAAGAATGTGTAACATTGTTGCTTGCTTCACTAAACTGTATAGTCCAAGCTCACCCAAGAAATAGATTGCACTAATTTTATCAGTAAACTTTCAGATCTGATATGAAAGTCAACCTAGAACAAAAGAAAGAATCCACAAAACAAATTTGAAAAACCAGAGGACTGTACAGCAAAAAATCAAAGTTGAAGATGCATATTACCTCCTCAACTTGCTTGTGGTCACATTACTGCATTTGCTAGACTTATCCACTTGCAGCTGCATACATACAAGCAGACTTTTAAGGTGTAAAAATAAATTGAGAGCAAGCATTGAGCATGCAAAAAAAATTGTAACCACCCAAGCCAGGGTAAAATTTTGTGCCTGGCCAAATATTGGCATCGTGGATCTGGGCACAAAACA
Organism: Triticum aestivum; assembly: GCF_018294505.1. Taxonomy (NCBI): domain Eukaryota; kingdom Viridiplantae; phylum Streptophyta; class Magnoliopsida; order Poales; family Poaceae; genus Triticum; species Triticum aestivum. The sequence goes on from NC_057802.1 coordinate 36,662,509, forward strand.
AGCACATTGATAGATCATTAATGCGTGATATGGTCAAGATTTTACATACCTTAAATTAGTCTTTCAGCTGCTCTATGAGGCCCATAACATGAGGGATGATAATTTGGATCAGCGGAAACTGTTCAGGGATGCCAAAAGAATCTCGAGACAGTAAAATGTATCAACTCAGAGGTAACTGGCAATTTAGAGGCAAGTGCATTATTAACAAGCTGCTAACAAAATTCTGAGAACAAAGGGTGTATCTTAGGTTTAACTGAATGCAGACATTCACAGTAACTATGGTGGCCTTGGTCAAGCATATTGCAAAACAACACCTATCTGAAACTAGCTGAAATCTAGTTAAGTGTTAACTGATTTTGCTGGTAACCAGAAATCTGTTTGTATGAAGAAACTTGTTGAAACCTAGTTAAGTGTTAACTGATTTTTCTTGTAACCAGAAACCTGAAATTGGCTTTGACTGGAACTAGTTGAAATATGAAGCGCAAAACTTGTAGAAACCCATATATCCCAGTTCCATATGTGTTCCCTGGAAACTCCCAGATTTTTAATGACTTTGAGCGAATTTGCGTGCCGGAGGATATGGGAACAGAATTGATAGCAAAGTTTGACAGGAACCTGCGTGAATAATCCATTAATCATCGTGCCCCGATCGATCGGTTCGGTACTCGGTTTTGCACCGAACAGGCCGAACAGTTGGCGGGATGTGATGGCGGGATGGGATGGCTGCTATACTTTTGTCTCGGCGGGGCTAGATAACAACACGTGTTATGCTCAAAGAAAAAAAATACATGAGGTGAGCGAGACAACAGGCAACAACAAACAGTACCTAGGTTCACTAAAAAAGCTGGCGGGCGTCCTGTACATGTGACGAGAATCAGGGGGCCAGCCGGCCAGCCTACGGCACTGTTTTCCACTCATCATATTAACGCGCCATCCCATCAATACAATTGATTTTTTGTTTGTTGGCTGGCAACACAGAGCGAACAAATGGGAACTAATTTATGGAAGACGCACGAGACAGTTAGTGGTGGGCCTCGGTGCTTCGGTCAATTCGGTTACCTGACTGTGCATACATACACATGCCAAGCAAATTCTCGGTTCATATGTTTACTGCAGTTTTATTTGCATGAAGCATATAAGAAACGAAATGCTAAATAAGTTTCAATGTTCTGAAATAGCAGCAAACATGTATCCAAAAGAAAAATACTGAATCTAAGACTTAACTACCAAGATTATTACCTCCTCAGCTTGCTTGTGGTTGCGTACTCGTGTTGCTGCTTTTGCCATGAACTTATAAGTCACTCTCAGCTGCATATATAGAAGCAAAGACTTTTAAGCTATCAACCATAATAGTCATTGGTAAATATATAATCAGAAGAGCATAAGCTTATGTGCTTGTATGGAGTAGTCGACGCTGCTTGGTGGAGAGGACAAACAACATGCATACTGCTCACAAAACAAAAAATCCAAAATATTATTTCAGTGAAAGAATCAAATGAAAATTAGGGAACAGTTTGTAAGAATTACATATAGGAGAAAAGAGCATGGTACTCAGCTAGCCCCATGACCCAATTCTTCAAAAAAAATCTACTTAGGAGCATAGCTCCCAATTTCCATTACTGAAAACATCACATGTCTCAAGTTCGTCCCCCTCCAGGGGTACCTCAAAACATCAGAAACTAAGCCACACACAGCAGCACTAGTACCAAACTAGACGCAGAACCTAAACAACGAGCATCCAAACGTTCTAATTACCAGCAACAAAACAATAGTCTTATATTACTCGTGGCCCTACATGCAAGGTACTGTACTACCAGGGTTATATTACTTGCACGTGGCACTGCAAGTAGGCCTTTTCTGAAATCTGAACCACAAGCACATCTTAAGCTATTTACCATCTCTGTGAACGTAGCTATGGATGAATTTGTTCTTAAGTGTTAAGCTAAATAAAAAAAGTTTTAAGAACAGGGGATCTGGCAATTCAGTAAGTCATGATGCCATGCAATTTCCAGTAGGGGCGACAGTACAAACCAAGTGCTCTCATTTTACTCTAGAAAATTAAATTATCAGACAAATGTTTTTCAATTCAATAATAAAGGTTGCAACAATTGAAGGGATTTCTACTATGATAGACAACTACTGATCATTAAATTCCAGAATCACATGACTGGGAGCAGTGGCAAACTGGCAATAGAAAATTATGGAAGAAAATTCCAGATCAAACCCCATATATCTATTTTCATAGAACTAACACATTCATAGAACTAACGAACCTTGAACAACCCCGATCACTCCGAGTGCCAAGCCAGAAAATCGTCTTGGCGCCGTGGAGAGGTTCTGATCTTGAGAATTTGTATCACATCCGGCTGCCAAAAAAAAAATTGTCTGGTCGCTCCTTGATCCAAGCACCATTCTCATCTATGAAATCAGACACACGATTATACCTGTAGTTCATTTTCAGTGTGATTGGGCAAAGAGATGGGCCCCTAGGGATCCATGGATCCCTGCAAGCTCGGATAGAATTCCCATCTCCCACCCTCAATATCATCCCCTTGTTAACAAGCTCTAATCCATACTCAATACCCTTCCAAATTGCAGAAGCATTACCAGAAAAGACTATGTCTAGCAAGTTCCCATTTGAAAAATATTTTGCCTTGAGCAACCTTGCACATAAATTTCCTAGGTTATCAATGAGTCGCCAAGCCTGTTTCGCCAACAACGCCTGATTAAAAGAACCTCTTAGTTGAACACACAAGAACCGAACCACTACAACAACCAAAGTATCTTGACAAAAGAGGACTGCGGAGTGTTAAGAACTATGAACAGCGAGATAGTTGAACATTTTTTTGGAATTTTGAATGTGACTTTTTTTAAACGCGAACTTTTTTTTGAATATGAAAACAAAATTTCCAAAAAGTGGAACACATTTGTAAAGTTTGATTTTGAAAATGAGTTTTTTAAATTCCGGACAATTTCTGAAAACATAAACAATTTTGAAAATTTGAAATTTTTTGAAAATGCGACCATTTCTTGATATTTACAAACTTGTTGAGAAATATGAATAAATAAATAAATATGTTGAACATTTTTTGAACTTTATGATTTTCAAAGGGAAAAAACGATCCATGAACCTTCTAAAAGGTTCCCAAACCGGTAAAAACCAGCCTGGAACCATCTAGAAGGTTCCCAAATCCGGCATCTATAGAGGCACTAATAATTAAAATGGCTGGCCCATGTTCCCTCGTATCAATTAGGTCCGTGCGAAACAGCGACTATTTGACGCACGAACGTCAAATAGAACCAACAGGCACCTGATGGGAGATGTTGTCCCTAGTTGGGCCAACATCTAAGCGTCTTTTTCTAGGTTTTCTCGTTTTTTCTCTTTTTCATTAATTTATTTGTCTCCTTTTTGAACTTTATTATTCTTTTTGAAAAAAATTCAAAAAAATTGAAATTGTTTGGGATACCCTAAAATGTTCTTATTTTCAAATATTGTTTACAAATTTTAAAAATATTTTGGAATTTTAAAAAATATTCACGTTTCAGAAAATTTGTTCACAAATTTTAAAAGTATTTGCATTTCAAACAAAGTTAGCAAACTTTTATAAAAGTAAATGGTTTGAAATTTGTGTTCAAAATTTTCATCAATTGTTAGGAATTTGTTAACAATTGTAGAAAAGGTGTTCAAACTTGTAAATTTTTCATACATAATTTAAATATTCAAAATTGTTGACAAATCTAAATAAATGGTTAGTGAATAACAAAATGTTCATGTTGATTTATAATGATAGAAATTACAAGTAATAGAAGCATTCAAATTAGGAAAAACAACATGCTCGCGGATGCACTTGTATGGCCTAGTCTGGCACACTCCTCTAAGTTGGTGCTTTTTTGGACTATGGATAAATGACCACAACTTCTTTCAGCAGCATGACATGAACATATGATGCATCCATGGTAGGTCTAAACGACTTCCGATACCGTTTGCACATTGCGTGTAACACCCCGGATGTAACTTTCCATATTTGTAACTCCAACTCTTGCCATTTCCGGCTATGTGTTATGATATTCCCTCCGTGGTCGGGTTTTGCTTTCCGTTTTGCATTTTGTTCATGTCATGCATCCCATATCATGTCATCATGTGCATTGCATTTGCATACGTGTTCGTCTCATGCATCCGAGCATTTTCCCCGTTGTCTGTTTTGCAATCCGGTACTCCCACATCCTCTGGCGCGCCCTTCTTGTTTCTTTTCGTGAGCGGGTATTGAACGTTCTCGGAATGGACCGAGGCTTGCCAAGTGGCCTTGGTATACCACCGGTAGACCACCGGTCAAGTTTCGTTCCATTTGGAGGTCGTTTGGTGCTCCAACGGTTAACCGGGTAACCGCAAAGTCCGTTTGTGTGTTGCAGCAAAACCCCTCTCTAAACATCCCAAAACCCCTCTAAGTCTCTTCCATGCTCCAGGTCGTTCGATCACGATCGTGTGGGCGAAAACCGCACTCCATTTGGAGTCTCCTAGCTCCCTCTACCTATATATACACCTCCCCTCCCGAAATATTTCACAGATCAAACCCTAACCCGCTCCTCCGCGCCGCCGGACACGTCCGCCCGGGGCCGGACAGAAGCCGCCGCCGCCCCGCAGCCACTCCGCGCCCGCCACGTGTCACTTCGCCGCCACCCGTACGCCCGCGGCCCGCGGAGCCCATCCGGGGCCCGCGCGAGCCCGCCGCGCCGCCGCCTGGCCCGTCCGCCGCCCGGGCGCCTCGCCTCCCTCCTCTCTGGACCGAACCCCAGCGACCTTCCCCGTCCCTCCAGCGAACAGCTCCGGCCGTCCTCGTTTTCCGCGCCCCGGATCTGGATCTGAGAGATAAAGGGTTGACCTCGTTTTTCCTCCAAGTCTTTTATTTTCATAATACATGCTCATGTTCATCGTATTATAACTCTCTGCATATACTCCGTTTCATGCGTGTAATATATAAAAATGTTCGCCTCGTGATGCTCTTCATTTTGTTCCATTGCACCATGTTCATTTGAGTCCATCTTGATGTCCAAATCTCTGGTGCAAGAGTGCTAGTTGCTGTTGTCTGCTGTTACTTAGCAGAACTTGGAGATTTGTTATTTTTGTTGCTTTTAATCTGTGCATCTTATGGGCATGAGCTCTACATGTGTTTTGTTGTATGCCATTTCATCTTTACAGAGATGTATGCCATGTATTTTTGTGATCTCTGTGGTGACTAGCACAAGCATGCAAACTAGGCTCCGTAATGTTTCTGATTTCAGGGACTTAGTATTTTCTCCAAGTCTGTGACTGTTGTTATTTTGTTGCTATATATCCATGTAGTTACAGAGAGATCCATACTTATTTTGGAGATGTTCAGTAAGGATATTTTGTAGATATTCTTGTAAATGATCCATTCATTCCCTTGTTTGCAATTATGGAGTGCCATAGCATAACTCAATCTTGCTCTACTTTTGCTATAAAATATTTTTGGCAGATTGTTTACGTGTTATTCAATTTTGCCAAGCTTATTGTAGTTGATCCATACATGCTATATACTTGCTCTTGCTATGGATAGCTTCATAAACATGCCATCTTGCTGTAGGTATGCTTGTTTTGTCATGCATTGCTTTGTAGTGAGTGCATCAAGCTCACCAAGATGCCTTCATATTATTGTTTCTGCCATGCTCTGTTTTCTGCTAAGTCTGAAACCTGTTAACGAAACTTGCTATGTTTAGATGGTTGCCATCATATCTTATGGTCCTTTTTGGCTTATGGTAAGTAAGCGACTTTTGTCATATGCATTTAGTAGATTCATTCCATGCCTTGTTTTGCTATGTTAAGTTCCTATAGCATGTTGATTTCGTGCTCTCAACATTGCTACCTGATGCTGTTTCAGGCATGTCCAGTAATTTTCACCAAGTCCGTGAACCTGTTATCTTTTGCACTTTTGCCATGCTTGTTTGGACCTGTTATGTTGTGAACTAGCCGTATCTCGGTGTTCATCTTTTGTCAAGCATCTCCTGTAGATTACTTTCATATGCTTTGTTGCTACGTTAGAGTGATGTAGCATTGTTACTTGTTGCATTCTAAGTGCTATCATGCTGTTAATCACAGATTCGTGTCACTCTTGTTTTGCTTGTCATTTGCAAACCGTGCACCCGTTTCCGGTGATCTTTATATCGTTCGACCGAAATCACCTCATCTTTCCAGTGGCATACTTGGTTTGCCAAGTTACTACCTTGTTCATCATTTTCCTTCCGGAGCACGCATATGCATCGCATACCACATCTCGCATATCATACATGTTTTGCATCATGTTGCTTGTGCATTTCCCGTGATTGATTGTGGTTCCGTTGCTTGTGTTCTTGTTTTGGGTAGAGCCGGGAGACGAGTTCGTGAACGAGGAACCTGTTGAGTACGCTTACGAGGATCAAGCTTTCGACAACTCTGAGAACCTTGCAGGCAAGATGACCATACCCTCGAAATCACTTCTATCTTTGCTTTGCTAGTTGTTCGTTCTATTGCCATGCTGCGCTACCTACCACTTGCTATATCATGCCTCCCATATTGCCATGTCAGCCTCTAACCATCCTTTTCCTAGCAAACCGTTGTTTGGCTAAGTTACCGCTTTTGCTCAGCCCTTCTTATAGCGTTGCTAGTTGCAGGTGAAGTTGAAGATTGTTCCATGTTGGAACATGGATATGTTGGGATATCACAATATCTCTTATTTAATTAATGCATCTATATATTTGGTAAAGGGTGGAAGGCTCGGCCTTATGCCTGGTGTTTTGTTCCACTCTTGCCGCCCTAGTTTCTGTCATACCGGTTTTATGTTCCTTGAGTTTGCGTTCCTTACGCGGTTAGGTGATTTATGGGACCCCCTTGACAGTTCGCCTTGAATAAAACTCCTCCAGCAAGGCCCAACCTTGGTTTTACCATTTGCCACCTAAGCCTTTTTCCCCCGGGTTTTCGCGAGCCCGAGGGTCATCTTTATTTTAAACCCCGGACCAGTGCTCCTTCGAGTGCTGGCCCAAACTGGGCGATGTCCGGCGCCCCCTGGGCAACCAGGGTCTATGCCAACCCGACGTCTTGCCCATCCGGTGTGCCCTGAGAACGAGATATGTGCAGCTCCTATCGGGATTTGTCGGCACATTCGGGTGGCTTTGCTGGTCTTGTTTTACCATTGCCGAAATGTCTTGTAAACCGGGATTCTGAGACTGATCGGGTCTTTCCGGGAGAAGGTTTATCCTTCGTTGACCGTGAGAGCTTATGATGGGCTAAGTTGGGACACCCCTGCAGGGTATTATCTTTCGAAAGCCGTGCCCGCAGTTATGAGGCAGATGGAAATTTGTTAATGTCCGGTTGTAGAGAACTTGTCACTTGACTTAATTAAAATACATCAACCGCGTGTGTAGCCGTGATGGTCTCTTCTCGGTGGAGTCCGGGAAGTGAACACGGTTTGAGTTATGAATGACATAAGTAGGAGTTCAGGATCACTTCTTGGTCATTACTAGATGACGACCGTTCTGTTGCTTCTCTTCTCGCTCTCTTTCGCGTATGTTAGCCACCATATATGCTTAGTGCCTGCTGCAGCTCCACCTCTTTACACCATCCTGTCCTATAAGCTTAAATAGTATTGATCTCGCGGGTGTGAGATTGCTAAGTCCTCGTGACTCACAGATTCTACCAAAACAGTTGCAGGTGCCGACGATGTCAGTGCAGACGACGCAATCGACCTCAAGTGGGAGTTCGGTGAGGAACGTGGTCGTTACTATGTTTCTTTTCCTGATGATCAGTAGTGGAGCCCAGTTGGGACGATCGGGGATCTAGCATTTAGGGTTATCTTATTTTCATTTGGATTTTGACCGTAGTCGGTCTATGTGTGTATTTTGGATGATGTATGAATTATATTTATGTATTGTGTGAAGTGGCGATTGTAAGCCAACTCTCGTTATCCCATTCTTGTTCATTACATGGGATTGTGTGAAGATAACCCTTCTTGCGACAATACCACAATGCGGTTATGCCTCTAAGTCGTGCCTCGACACGTGGGAGATATAGCCGCATCATGGGCGTTACATTGCGACACCTCCGGCCATTTATCAGCCCCTTTTCACCGAGAAAACTCCAGAAAATGCAAGAATTGTCGAAAACTCAAACAACTTTGGCATGGTGCCTTGAATTGGTAATATAAAGTCATGGAAAAAATTGGAGTCATGTGACGGATGCTGAAAAAAAGCTCTCTTAAACAGACCCTTCTCGTCTACCCGAACACCCTACGTTGAACATGGTCTATTTGAGAACATGCATGAAATGCCCCAACTTTTGCAAGCAGGTGCACATGCCCATGGTAGGCGTCCATGCCAGGCTTGAATGAATTCCTACACCGTATGCAAGTCGCGTCACATCCGACCATTTATCCGTCATTTTTCATCGAGAAAACTCCAAGAAATGCAAGAATCGTTGAAAACTCAAACAAATTGGCATGGTGCCTAGAATTGATCATATAAGCTCATGAAAAAATTGGGGTCATTTGACGATGCCGAAAAACGCACTCTCAAACGGATCGTTCTGGCTACCGAACACCCTCCGTTGAACATGGTCTATTTTTGGACATGAATGAACTAACCCCGGCTTTTGCCAGCGGGCGGGCATGCCATTGTTAGGCATCCAAACCAGGTTTGTGTAGGGGTTCGTAGTAATTTCAAAAAAATTCCTATGCACACGCAAGATCATGGTGATGCATAGCAACGAGAGGGGAGAGTGTTGTCCACGTACCCTCGTAGACCGAAAGCGGAATCGTTAACACAACGTGGTTGATGTAGTCGTACGTCTTCACGATCCGACCGATCAAGTACCGAACGCACGGCACCTCCGAGTTCAGCACACGTTCAGCTCGATGACGTCCCTCGAACTCCGATCCAGCCGAGTGTTGAGGGAGAGTTTCGTCAGCACGACGGCGTGGTGACAATGATGATGTTCTACCGACGCAGGGCTTCGCCTAAGCACCGCTACGATATTATCGAGGTGTAATATGGTGGAGGGGGGCACCGCACACGGCTAAGAGATCAATGATCAATTGTTGTGTCTATGGGGTGCCCCCTGCCCCCGTATATAAAGGAGCAAGGGGGAGGCCGCCGGCCAAGGAGGAGGGCGCGCCAAGGGGGGAGTCCTACTCCCACCGGAAGTAGGACTCCTCCTTTCCTTGTTGGAGTAGGAAAAGGGAAGGGAGCAGGAGAAAGAAGGAAGGGGGCGCCCCCCCCCCCCTCCCTAGTCCAATTCGGACTAGTCCATGGGGAGGGGTGCGGCCACCCTTTGGGGCCTTTCTCTCCTTTCCCGTATGGCCCATTAAGGCCCAATACGAATTCCCGTAACTCTCCGGTACTCCGAAAAATACCCGAATCACTTGGAACCTTTCCGATGTCCGAATATAGTCGTCCAATATATCGATCTTTATGTCTCGACCATTTCGAGACTCCTCGTCATGTCCCCGATCTCATCCGGGACTCCGAACTTCTTCGGTACATCAAAACTCATAAACTCATAAAACTGTCATCGTAACGTTAAGCGTGCGGACCCTACGGGTTCGAGAACTATGTAGACATGACCGAGACACCTCTCCGGTCAATAACCAATAGCGGAACCTGGATGCTCATATTGGCTCCCACATATTCTACGAAGATCTTTATCGGTCAGACCGCATAACAACATACGTTGTTCCCTTTGTCATCGGTATGTTACTTGCCCGAGATTCGATCGTCGGTATCTTGATACCTAGTTCAATCTCGTTACCAGCAAGTCTCTTTACTCGTTCCGTAATACATCATCCCGCAACTAACTCATTAGTTACAATGCTTGCAAGGCTTATAGTGATGTGTATTACTGAGTGGGCCCAGAGATACCTCTCCGACAATCGGAGTGACAAATCCTAATCTCGAAATATGCCAACCCAACAAGTACCTTCGGAGACACCTGTAGAGCACCTTTATAATCACCCAGTTACGTTATGACGTTTGGTAGCACACAAAGTGTTCCTCCGGTAAACGGGAGTTGCATAATCTCATAGTCATAGGAACATGTATAAGTCATGAAGAAAGCAATAGCAACATACTAAACGATCGAGTGTTAAGCTAACGGAATGGGTCAAGTCAATCACATCATTCTCCTAATAATGTGATCCCGTTAATCAAATGACAACTCATGTCTATGGCTAGGAAACATAACCATCTTTGATCAACGAGCTAGTCAAGTAGAGGCATACTAGTGACACTCCGTTTGTCTATGTATTCACACATGTATCATGTTTCCGGTTAATACACTTCTAGCATGAATAATAAACATTTATCATGATATAAGGAAATAAATAATAACTTTATTATTGCCTCTAGGGCATATTTCCTTCAGTCTCCCACTTGCACTAGAGTCAATAATCTAGTTCACATCGCCATGTGATTTAACATCAATAGTTCACATCACCATGTGATTAACACCCATAGTTCACATCGTCATGTGACCAACACCCAAAGGGTTAACTAGAGTCAATAATCTAGTTCACATCGCTTATGTGATTAACACCCAAAGAGTACTAAGGTGTGATCATGTTTTGCTTGTGAGATAATTTTAGTCAACGGGTCTGTCACATTCAGATCCGTAAGTATTTTGCAAATTTCTATGTCTACAATGCTCTGCACGGAGCTACTCTAGCTAATAGCTCCCTCTTTCAATATGTATCTAGACCGAGACTTAGAGTCATCTAGATTAGTGTCAAAACTTGCATCGACGTAACCCTTTACGACGAACCTTTTGTCACTTCCATAATCGAGAAACGTATCCTTATTCCAGTAAGGATAATTTTGACCGTTGTCCAGTGATCTACTCCTAGATCACTATTGTACTCCCTTGCCAAAATCAGTGTAGGGTATACAATAGATCTGGTACACAGCATGGCATACTTTATAGAACCTATGGCCGAGGCATAGGGAATGACTTTCATTCTTTTTCTATCTTCTGCCGTGGTCGGGCTTTGAGTCTTACTCAATTTCACACCTTGTAACACAGGCAAGAAACTCTTTCTTTGACTGTTCCATTTTGAACTACTTCAAAATCTTGTTAAGGTATGTACTCATTGAAAAAACTTATCAAGCGTCTTGATCTATCTCTATAGATCTTGATGCTCAATATGTAGCAGCTTCACCGAGGTCTTTCTTTGAAAAACACCTTTCAAACACTCCTTTATGCTTTGCAGAATAATTCTACATTATTTCCGATCAACAATATGTCATTCACATATACTTATCAGAAATGTTGTAGTGCTCCCACACACTTTCTTGTAAATACAGGCTTCACCGCAAGTCTGTATAAAAACTATATCCTTTGATCAACTTATCAAAGCGTATATTCCAACTCCGAGATACTTGCACCAGTCCATAGATGGATCGCTGGAGCTTGCATATTTTGTTAGCACCTTTAGGATTGACAAAAACCTTCTGGTTGCATCATATACAACTCTTCTTTAATAAATCCATTAAGGAATGCAGTTTTGTTTATCCATTTGCCAGATTTCATAAAATGCGGCAATTGCTAACATGATTCGGACAGACTTAAGCATAGATACGAGTGATAAACTCTCATCGTAGTCAACACCTTGAACTTGTCGAAAACCTTTTGCGACAATTCTAGCTTTGTAGATAGTAACACTACTATCAGCGTCCGTTTTCCTCTTGAAGATCCATTTAATCTCAATGGCTCGCCGATCATTGGGCAAGTCAATCAAAGTCCATACTTTGTTCTCATACATGGATCTCATCTCAGATTTCATGGCCTCAAGCCATTTTGCGGAATCTGGGCTCATCATCGCTTCCTCATAGTTCGTAGGTTTGTTATGGTCAAGTAACATGACCTCCAGAACAGGATTACCGTACCACTCTGGTGCGGATCTTAATCTGGTTGACCTACGAGGTTCAGTAATAACTTGATCTGAAGTTTCATGATCATTATCATTAACTTCCTCACTAATTGGTGTAGGTGTCGCAGAAACTGGTTTCTGTGATGATCTACTTTCCTATAAGGGAGCAGGTATAGTTACCTCATCAAGTTCTACTTTCCTCCCACTCACTTCTTTCGAGAGAAACTCCTTCTCTAGAAAGGATCAATTCTTAGCAACGAATGTCTTGCCTTCGGATCTGTGATAGAAGGTGTACCCAATAGTCTCCTTTGGGTATCCTATGAAGACACATTTCTCCGATTTAGGTTCGAGCTTATCAGGTTGAAGTTTCTTCACATAAGCATCGCAACCCCAAACTTTAAGAAACGACAACTTTGGTTTCTTGCCAAACCACAGTTCATAAGATGTCGTCTCAACGGATTTAGATGGTACCCTATTTAATGTGAATGCAGCTGTCTCTAATGCATAACCCCAAAACGATAGTGGTAGATCGGTAAGAGACATCATAGATCGCACCATATCTAGTAACGATTACGACGTTCGGACACACCATTACGCTGTGGTGTTTCGGGTGGCGTGAGTTGCGAAACTATTCCGCATTGTTTCAAATGTAGGCCAAACTCGTAACTCAAATATTCTCCTCCACGATCTGATCGTAGAAACTTTTTTCTTGTTACGATGATTTTCAACTTCGCTCTGAAATTCTTTGAACTTCTCAAATGTTTTAGACTTATGTTTCATTAAGTAGATATACCCATATCTGCTCAAATCATCTGTGAAGGTGAGAAAATAACGATATCCGGCACGAGCCTCAATATTCATCGGACCACATACATATGTATGTATGATTTCCAACAAATCAGTTGCTCTCTCCATAGTTCCGGAGAACGGTGTTTTAGTCATCTTGCCCATGAGGCACGGTTCGCAAGCATCAAGTAATTCATAATCAAGTGATTCCAAAATCCCATCAGTATGGAGTTTCTTCATGCGCTTTACACCAATATGACCTAAACGGCAATGCCACAAATAAGTTGCACTATCATTATTAACTTTGCATCTTTTGGCTTCATTATTATGAATATGTGTATCACTATGATCGAGATCCAACAAACCATTTTATTGGGTGTATGACCATAGAAGGTTTTATTCATGTAAACAGAACAACAATTATTCTCTAATTTAAATGAATAACCGTATTGCAACAAACATGATCAAATCATATTCATGCTCAACGCAAACACCAAATAACACTTATTTAGTTTCAACACTAATCCCGAAAGTATAGGGAGTGTGCGATGATGATCATATCAATCTTGGAACTACTTCCAACACACATCGTCACCTCGCCTTTTACTAGTCTATGTTTATTCTGCAACTCCCGTTTCGAGTTACTACTCTTAGCAACTGAACCAGTATCAAATACCGAGGGGTTGCTACGAGCACTAGTATAATACACATCAATAATCTGTATATCAAATATACCTTTGTTCACTTTGCCATCCTTTCTTATCCACCAAATAGTTGGGGTAGTTCTGCTTCCAGTGACCAGTCCCTTTGCAGTAGAAGCACTTAGTCTCAGGCTTAGGACCAGACTTAGGCTTCTTCACTTGAGCAGCAACTTGCTTGCCGTTCTTCTTGAAGTTCCCCTTCTTCCCTTTGCCCTTTTCTTGAAACTAGTGGTCTCGTCAACCATCAACACTTGATGTTTTTCTTGATTTCTACCTTCGTCGATTTCAGCATCACGAAGAGCTCGGGAATTACTTTCGTCATCCCTTGCATACTATAGTTCATCACGAAGTTCTACTAACTTGGTGATGGTGACTAGAGAATTCTGTCAATCACTATTTTATCTGGAAGATTAACTCCCACTTGATTCAAGCGATTGTAGTACCCAGACAATCTGAGCACATGCTCACTGCTTGAGCTATTCTCCTCCATCTTTTAGCTATAGAACTTGTTGGAGACTTCATATCTCTCAACTCGGATATTTTCTTGAAATATTAACTTCAACTCCTGGAACATCTCATATGGTCCATGACGTTCAAAACGTCTTTGAAGTCCCGATTCTAAGCCGTTAAGCATGGTGCACTAAACTATCAAGTAGTCATCATATTGAGCTAGCGAAACGATCATAACGTCTGCATCTGCTCCTGTAATAGGTCTGTCACCTAGCGGTGCATCAAGGACATAATTCTTCTGTGCAGCAATGAGGATAATCCTCAGATCACGGATCCAATCCGCATCATTGCTACTAACATCTTTCAACATAATTTTTCTCTAGGAACATATCAAAATAAACATAGGGAAGCAACAACGCGAGCTATTGATCTACAACATAATTTGCAAAATACTATCAGGACTAAGTTCATGATAAATTTAAGTTCAATTAATCATATTACTTAAGAACTCCCACTTAGATAGACATCCCTCTAATCCTCTAAGTGATCATGTGATCCAAATCAACTAAACCATAACTGATCATCACGTGAAATGGAGTAGTTTTCAATGGTGAACATCACTATGTTGATCATATCTACTATATGATTCACGCTCGACCTTTCGGTCTCAGTGTTCCGAGGCCATATCTGCATATGCTAGGCTCGTCAAGTTTAACCTGAGTATTCTGCGTGTGCAAAACTGGCTTGCACCCGTTGTAGATGGACGTAGAGCTTATCACACGCGATCATCACGTGGTGTCTTGGCATGACGAACTTTGGCAACGGTGCATACTCAGGGAGAACACTTTTATCTTGAAATTTAGTGAGAGATCATCTTATAATGCTACCGTCAATCAAAGCAAGATAAGATGCATAAAAGATAAACATCACATGCAATCAATATAAGTGATATGATATGGCCATCATCATCTTGTGCTTGTGATCTCCATCTCCGAAGCACTGTCATGATCACCATCGTCACCGGCGCGACACCTTGATCTCCATCGTAGCATCATTGTCGTCTCGCCAACTATTGCTTCTACGACTATCGCTACTGCTTAGTGATAAAGTAAAACAATTACATGGCGATTGCATTGCATACAATAAAGCGACAACCATATGGCTCCTGCCAGTTGCCGATAACTCGGTTACAAAACATGATCATCTCATACAATAAAATTCAGCATCATGTCTTGACCATATCACATCACAACATGCCCTGCAAAAACAAGTTAGACGTCCTCTACTTTGTTGTTGCAAGTTTTACGTGGCTGCTACGGGCTTAGCAAGTTTTACGTGGCTGCTACGTCCTCTACTTCGTAGTAATTTCAAAAAAAATCCTACGCACACGCAAGATCATGGTGATGCATAGCAACGAGAGGGGAGAGTGTTATCCACGTACCCTCGTAGACCGAAAGCGGAAGCGTTAACACAACGCGGTTGATGTAGTCGTACGTCTTCACGATCCGACCGATCAAGTACCGAACGCACGGCACCTCCGAGTTCAGCACACGTTCAGCTCGATGACGTCCCTCGAACTCCGATCCAGCCGAGTGTTGAGGGAGAGTTTCGTCAGCACGACGGCGTGGTGACAATGATGATGTTCTACCGACGCAGGGCTTCGCCTAAGCACCGCTACGGTATTATCGAGGTGTAATATGGTGGAGGGGGGCACCGCGCACGGCTAAGAGATCAATGATCAATTGTTGTGTCTATGGGGTGCCCCCTGCCCCCGTATATAAAGGAGCAAGGGGGAGGCCGCCGGCCAAGGAGGAGGGCGCGCCAAGGGGGGAGTCCTACTCCCACCGGGAGTAGGACTCCTCCTTTCCTTGTTGGAGTAGGAAAAGGGAAGGGAGAAGGAGAAAGAAGGAAGGGGGCGCCCCCCCCCTCCCTAGTCCAATTCGGACTAGTCCATGGGGAGGGGTGCGGCCACCCTTTGGGGCCTTTCTCTCCTTTCCCGTATGGCCCATTAAGGCCCAATACGAATTCCCGTAACTCTCCGGTACTCCGAAAAATACCCGAATCACTTGGAACCTTTCCGATGTCCGAATATAGTCGTCCAATATATTGATCTTTACGTCTCGACCATTTCGAGACTCCTCGTCATGTCCCCGATCTCATCCGGGACTCCGAACTCCTTCGGTACATCAAAACTCATAAACTCATAAAACTGTCATCGTAACGTTAACCGTGCGGACCCTACGGGTTCGAGAACTATGTAGACATGACCGAGACACCTCTCCGGTCAATAACCAATAGCGGAACCTGGATGCTCATATTGGCTCCCACATATTCTACGAAGATCTTTATCGGTCAGACCGCATAACAACATACGTTGTTCCCTTTGTCATCGGTATGTTACTTGCCCGAGATTCGATCGTCGGTATCTCGATACCTAGTTCAATCTCGTTACCGGCAAGTCTCTTTACTCGTTCCGTAATACATCATCCCGCAACTAACTCATTAGTTACAATGCTTGCAAGGCTTATAGTGATGTGTATTACTGAGTGGGCCCAGAGATACCTCTCCGACAATCGGAGTGACAAATCCTAATCTCGAAATACGCCAACCCAACAAGTACCTTCGGAGACACCTGTAGAGCACCTTTATAATCACCCAGTTATGTTGTGACGTTTGGTAGCACACAAAGTGTTCCTCCGGTAAACGGGAGTTGCATAATCTCATAGTCATAGGAACATGTATAAGTCATGAAGAAAGCAATAGCAACATACTAAACGATCGAGTGCTAAGCTAACGGAATGGGTCAAGTCAATCACATCATTCTCCTAATGATGTGATCCCGTTAATCAAATGATAACTCATGTCTATGGCTAGGAACCATAACCATCTTTGATCAACGAGCTAGTCAAGTAGAGGCATACTAGTGACACTCTGTTTGTCTATGTATTCACACATGTATCATGTTTCCGGTTAATACAATTCTAGCATGAATAATAAACATTTATCATGATATAAGGAAATAAATAATAACTTTATTATTGCCTCTAGGGCATATTTCCTTCAGTCTGTATGAACCCCGACACTGTATGCAAGTTGCGTCACGTTTGGCCATTTATCACTTAGAAAACTTTAGAAAATGCAAGAATTGTCGAAAACTCAAATAACTTGTCATGGTGCTTTGAATTGGTCATACAAGACCATGAAAAAATTGGAGCCTTTTAGGGATGTTGAGAAATGAAGTGCTCCCAAACGGACCCTTTTCGCCTACTCGAATATACTCCGTTGAACATTGTCTATTTTTAGACATGTATGTACGAAATGAATCCAACTTTTCCCAGCTGGTGGGCATACCCATGATTGGCATTCATGCCAGGTTTGAATAAACTCCAACATCGTATGCAAGTTGCGTCACGTCCAGCCATTATTGGCCAATTTTCACCGAGAAAACTCCAGAAAATGCTAGAATGGTCGAAAACTCAAAGAACTTGGCATGGTGCCCTGAGTCGATCATATAACCTCATGAAAAAATGGGGTCATTTGACAGTTGCCGAAAAAAAGCTCTCAAATGGACCCTTCTGGCCTACCCGAACACCCTTCGTTGAAAATGGTCTATTTTTTGAGATGCATGAAATGACCCAAACTTTTGCAAGCCGGTGTGCATGCCCATGTTAGGCATCCATGCTATGTTTGATCGAATTCCGACACCATATGCAAGTTGCGTCACGCCCGACCATTTATCGATCATTTTTCACCAAGAAAACTCCAGAAAAAAATTGTCGAAAACTCAAACAACTTGTCATGGTTCTTTGAATTGGTCATAAAAGGCCATGAAAAAAATTGGGGCCATTTAAGGGATGTAGAAAAGCAACATGGATCTGACAAAAAGTTCACAGATTTATAAAATAAAGAATTTGAAGAAGGTTCATGAATTTGAATAAAGATTACAGTTTTGAAAAAAATCATGTATCTAATTTTTTTCACCAATTTTAAAAAGTGTGTGAATTTGAAAAATAACACAAGATTTGAAAATAAATTCACGAATTTCACAAAATTTAAATTTTGAAAAGTTCATGACATTTCAAAAAGATCATGAAAACTGCAAATTTTCATATATATTTTTCAAAAAGTTCACAGATTTAAAAATAGTTGAAGAATTTAAAGAAAGTTCACGTGTTTTGAAAAATATTGTAAAAATTAAGAAAAAATGGTGGATTGGGAAAACATTCATGTATTTGAAAAACGTTCCCAATTTAAACAAATTATACACGGATTTGAAACGTAGTCCAGGAATTTAAGGAGAGTTCAGGATTTTAGAAAAAATGCGAATTAAAAAAAGGAAATGTAAATGAAAAAAGAATTATAAAGAGAAAAAAAAGCAGTAGAAAAACTGGCAGAGAAGACCTAAAAAAAGAAAACATGGCGTTGCCTTTTTGTTGGCAAACCCTATTTGATGTGCGTGTGCGTCCAGCTGCTATGCTTTCGCTGAAGCGCGCGAGCGAAAGGTCATAGCGGGCGGCCCACTTGAAACCTTTTCTATTTTCTTTTTCTTTTGCCGATTTTCTTTTTTTTGCTGCTTTTTTATTTTTCTTCCTTTTTGTTTCTGCTTGTATTTTTTCTTATCTTTTTATCCTTTTTTATTTTATTTTTATCCTTTGTGGTAAAAAATGCTCGAGATTCCATTTTTCATGATTTCAAAAATTGTTCACGGTTTCAAAGTTTGTTCACTTTTTAAACATTTGTTCACAATTCAAAATTTGTTCAGCATATATCACAAAAAATTTCAATGTGTATTTAAATATTGTTCAACGTAGTTCACAAAAATGTTCAATGTGTATCGTATTGAAATATTTTTCAGCATATGCCATAAGAAATGTTCAATGTGTATTTAAATATTTTTAAGTGTATATCATAATGTTTCACCGTATATAAAAAATTCAATAATTGTTCATAATTCAAATTTGTATTCATGTTTTCAATTTGTTTCTTCACTTTTTTCAGAAATTTGTTCGAATTTCAAAATTTGTTCATGAGTTTCAAAAATTAACCGCATCTTTAAAAAAAATTGTTCACGTTTTTCAAAGAAATATTGAAATTTTTGAAGAAAAAAAACGGATCTACCACTGTACGAGTAATTTAAGTTTTGCATTGTGTTTTGTTTGTAAACAGTCGCCAGCTCAATTGGTTGGAATAGCTGCCCTCGAACCTGAGGTCTTAGGTTCCACTCCAATCTTCCTTTTATTTCCCCAAAAAAAGAGGTTGTTCACACGAGTTTTTTAGCACAAGAATATCCAAAAATAATAGTTTGCACATCTGGGCGGGATGTCCTAGTTGATTATTGGTACCGGCAGATATGAAGAGGTAACTTGTTGAAATCTCACTACCCGCATTTATTTTTGAATATTAAAAAAAGGGCCGAGCTCAAGACTCGTTGGTTTAGCACAGAGTTGGGCTTCTGGAACATACGTGTACGACGGGCAACCCACCATACATACGAAAATGGATAAGACGAGTGAAAGGGGGGTTGTACCGAAGCGGGACTCTACAAAGAGTACACAATTGTGTGTCATCAGTGGGTGTGCGCACAATTGGAGTACTTTCGCGTTGATCCATACCAAAGTGAGAATAGGCTAAGTTACATTAAGCTGACAAAGCTGGTGTACACACGTTACAGCTTGCAGCTCCGCCTTCAGCAAAATGAGACTTATCGAGAAGACAAGGAGGTTGATCCATGTGCTTTCATGATGGATGTTAGTATGTTACTCAATATGATGAAACAAACCCAATCATGGATTGGATGAGCAACTCAAGGAGTGAGTCGGAACCACTTCTGGACGAGGGAGGTCGCCCATCTCTTGTTTGTGACATAGTTCGCGATGTGTGCTCAAAGAGGAAGATGGTCAAGGTTTCAAGTCTTGTGAGGAGGAAAAGGGTGAAGAAAGGTAAGATGGCTGCTTTGGATGAAGAGGGGGAAGCTTCGGAAAGTGAAGATGATCAGGAAAAGACGAAGAAAGTGGTGATGAAGAAGATTTCGATGATGAAGAAGAGGAGGATATGTGGGATGCCTTCACCTGAAAGAAGCACTCAAGGGGTTGAACCAGGAGAAGAGGCTGAGCTAGTGAGGGTGACCGAAGAAGCGAGTGAGACTCGGAAGTCAAAACGACCATCTGGGAAGAAGGAGGACAAAGATAGTGTCTACTATTAGCAATGGTCAGTTCTTCTGCTTAACTTATTTGCTAAATTACAAAGCTTCAGTTTGCAATTGGATTGGTTTATACCTGATTCTAGCTTTACTTCTATTATAGTAATGGCATCTGTGCAGTGTAGATGACTTGCTGAACATGCCAAATATGTGGATATGTGCCTCTGCCACTGTTCTATATTATACTAATTCCACATGTACATGTATTCCCTCCGTTCCAAAATAGATGACCCAACTTTGTACTAACTTATTTTGGAACGGAGGGAGTACATAATTATTTAAAGGTGTCCTTGTTTTTCAGCAAACTAACGTACTGAAATCTGGTGTAACCACAACAGTTGTCACTACTTATCAAATAAATATTAAATTGGCATGTTCTGGAAAATCCTCTCATGCATCCTTGGACTTGTGCATTTTTGTGTAGTGTAGATGACATGCTGCAAGGGCGATCATGGGTGACTTGCCAAGGGTGTCAAGAATCAAGAAAGGCGACAAGACAAGTGACTTTGACTTTGGCTTGCCGAGGGTGTCAAGAATCATATTTTCATCATCTTTTGTGATATTTGTATGAACTGTTATGGACTGCCGAAGTGATGTTATCCTGGACTATCATGAACTTCTAATTTTATTTGACTCCATGAAGTAATGTTTGTCGTTGAGATGATGATTTATATTTTGTAGAATTCATATGCTATTTGACGGTGATCTGGTGTTTTTTCTTTCCCTGGATGTTTTGTTTCTCTGCACTGAAATTTCAGTTCAGTCAATTTTCGGTAGGTTTTTAGGCGAAATTCAAATCACAATTTCGGTCATTTGGCCGAATTGAAAACTGAAATCATAGAGTTTCACTAGAATTCAACGGTTTCGGCACCGGCTGAATTTTTTGCCAACTGAAATTCAGTGATTTCAATCGGCGCCAGCTGAAATTTTTTGTCAGCTGTTTTTCTTTTTCATGGCAAGCACACTCATATACCAGGCCACAAGTAACCTTCCAGAAGAACCGCTGGCGGGCATGAATATGAAAGATCGCAGATTTGAGGGGAGAAAAGAGGCCGTCTTCATCACGTCCACCACCCGCAACTTAGTTTCCTGCAGGCAAACAGCGTTCGATCGACTATACATACATAAGTGCATCATTGACTAACGAGCATTTTGTCAGAATCGCCAAGTCCCTGAACATTTCAATTAGCAATCCACAGCAGAGCCTAAGCCATACTCAAAGTCAAGAACAAATTGCGGTAGAAGATGAAGCAAATGCAATAGGGATCCTGGATTGATAACTTGCTCAAACGAGCTTACATAGGTGGAAATGCAAAAGTCTAGAAGAAAGAAACATGCAGTACAATGCTGCATGCAGTTGTTCGTTGACATCCATGCATGCGTGCTGTTTCCAGTTTAGCTAAATGTCAATCAACTGATTTTGAAATAGGGTCAGTCGATAGATGGCCGGAGTGAGCCGGAGGTAATTAAGGAAGGAGAAGGAAGGGGCTCGCCGGAGGGCTACCCTAGTATCTTTCTTAGGGTTCAGGGTGGGGGCGGTGGTGGACGGCGGTGGTGGGGGATGGTGGTGCACTTTGCCGGAGAAAAAACTTAAACGCGGGCGGGCCTAGAGGGATGGCCGGGGGCGGCGGCTAGACCGGCGGTTTCGGGGAGGACGGCGCGGGAGCGCCGCCGGCCGTGGGTGGTGGTCGCAGGCGGTTCGGCCGGCCGCCCGGGCGGTGGCTGGAGAAGAAGAAGAGATGGAGATAGAAGAAAGGTCGGGCGTCGTTGGATTTCGATCGTGCGTTCAAAAAATCGATTGACCCGATTTGAAAAAGTCGGTCAACTGACGTGTAGCCTCATCGTGCTGTTTCGGCTATATTTGCATGCACGTTTTCTTCGATTTCCAATATACTCGTTTGAGAATACATATGCGTGCAGGGTGTGGTGAAGCATGTGGATCACATGCATGCATGGAGTTGGCGGGAAGTCGGTCGCTGCAACGTCAATCCAACGGTTCCACTGTGCACTCCCCAACCGTATCCGTCCGCCGGATCGATCAAATCGATGCCGATTCAATGTTGAGAAGCAGTGCAAATATCCCCGGCAAAGTGATCGTGGCGGCAAGCCAGATAGCTATCAGTATATATTTGACTTCCGACTTCATCATTCTGATGCGTATGATTTGCATGCAATCAGTTAACTGACATCGAGCAAGCTATCCACCGCCGCAGCTCGATCTGCAGCTAATGGCGGCCGCCGCGCCCGGGTCGGCGCTCCGGCGGCTCTACCTCTCCGCCTACAACTGGGTCGTCTTCTTCGGATGGTGAGTAGCGCAATACAAACGGCCATGGATGCATGGATGGGTGGAGTGGATCTCTCTGGTTTCTTGCTCCGTTGACCGTGAAGATCTCTATGGTTCGCAGGGCGCAGGTGCTATGCTACGCGGCCTCGGCGCTGCTGGAGACCGGCCACGAGGCCGTCTACGCCGCCGTCGAGCGGCCGCTGCAGTTCGCGCAGACCGCAGCCTTCATGGAGGTCGCTCTCTTCTTAGCAGCGGACTCCTTTCTTTCTTAATTATCATGTTACTAACTGAACGTCTTGATTCTGTTTGCCTGGTGATGGTACGTCCTCTTGCTGGCAAACCAGATTCTCCATTCGATTTTAGGTAATTACTTTCTTCTTTCTCTAGCTTTCACATTATTATATATTTACAAAAAAGGGTTTCCCCGCTTTAGATTATAAAGTAACATCCAACCGATACAACCAGCTCGCTGGGGCCGCAGCACAAACAAACCACAAAAAAAAAAAACAAAAAAAACAAATGCCGACGCCGACAGCTCAACTAAGCAAAGATGACCGACACCCGCTGCACCCACCGGAGAAGAACCACCGCCCGCCAAGCACTCCGAAGCCTCGCGTACCAAGCAACATCTTCAGGAAGAAATGCGACGACGACGACGCTGCTGCCTGGACAAGTCCTAGGGTTTCCCCCGGTACGCGGATGGCAGTGGGGAAGGGGGTATCACCGACGCCCCTCAGGAGGGTCCGGCAACGCCCACGGGCGCAGCTGTGCCGGTGGCGAGCCGCCAGAGATTTCTCCCGCCCCGAAGCCACCACCGCCACCTCAAACAATCGGAAGCGCACCGCCCAACATGCCGCCCACCAGCCTGTGCCACCACGGATATCGCACCATCTTCACCGTTTCACTGAGGCCACCAACACGAGACCTGGAGGTAGGACGAGAAGACACCGGGCTCAGAGGCAACCGCACCGCAGCCGACAGGAGGGAACAACCTCCACTGCCGCACGGAGCCGGCCGGACATGGTGACAGGGACTTGCCGGGCCACCACCGGCCCGGCCGGACCCCAACGGGTCCGGACAGTCCCTGCAGCTACGCTGCAGCACGCCGGCCGCCGGAGCCACCACCACCGCAGCCACGGCCCCCTCGTCCCACCACCAGGGAGCCACGCCGTCGCGCACCGGACCGCAGGCCCGCCCCAGCCCAGATGGGGCCCGAAAGGGCCTAGATCTGGGCCGAGCGGGCGCCGCCAGCCAGCCGCCCACCGCGCCGCCCCGCAGCCAACGGCCACGCCGCCGCGTCGAGGGCACCCGAGGCCCGCAGGACGCCGCCGCCGAGCCTCACCGCCGCCGGGGAGGAGGGAGCCCCGACTCTCCCTCCCGGAGCGCGGGGAAGGGACGTCCGCCACTGGCGGCGCCACCCGAACACGCCGGAGGCCGCAGCCGACGGCGACGAAGGGGATGAGGGAGGAGGAGGACCGAGACAGGGGGAGGGCAGGGGGGCGCTCCGCCGCCTCGGGGCCGCCGGCCTCCCTCGCCCCTCCCGCCGGCGCGGCCGCCTCGCTCGCGCCCCCCCCGGTCCCCCCTCCTCTGCCCCTCCCCCTCCCCCTCCTCCGGCGCTCCTGCCGCCCCCCGAGGCGGCGGAGCGCCCCTGCCCTCCCCCCGTCTCGGTCCTCCTCCTCCCTCATCCCCCTTCTCCGCCGCCGGCTGCGGCCTCTGGCATGTCCGGGTGGCGCCGCCGGCGGCGGACGTCCCTTCCCCGCGCGCCGGGAGGGAGAGTCGGGGCTCCCTCCTCCCCGGCGGCAGTGCTGCTCGGCTGGCGGCGTCCTACGGGCCTCGGGTGCACTCGACGTGGCGGCGTTGCCGTTGGCTGCGGGACGGCGCGGTGGGCGGCTGGCCGGCGGCGCCCGCTCGGCCCAGATCTAGGCCCTTTCGGGCCCCATCTGGGCTGGGGCGGGCCTGCGATCCGGTGCGCGACGGCGTGGCTCCCTGGTGGTGGGACGAGGGGGCCGTGGCTGCTGTGGTGGTGGCTCCGGCGGCCGGCGTGCTGCAGCGTGGCTGCAGGGACTGTCCGGAGCCGTTGGGGTCCGGCCGGGCCGGTGGTGGCCCAGCAAGTCCCTGTCACATTATTATATATTCTCAACATTCGTCAATCTCGACAAGTGTAGTGTAACTGTGTAAGTATGTGTGTGCAAGTTCTTTGGCAAACGGATTTTGTCTAAAAGATCCTTCCAAAAAGTGATAAGTTGATCTATATATTTTCTAGAGTGATGCTACTATGTACTCCCACCGTTACAGATTATTTGATGTTTTAGGTTTGTTCTAAGTCAAACATCTTTAAGTTTGAGCAAGCCTACAAAAAAATATGTTAATCTCTGCAACATTAAATATATACAGTATGAAAATATTTTAATAATGAAACTAATTTGGTGTTGTAGATGTTGGTATTGTCAAATTTTAATAAGTTTGGCTTAGGACAAACTCAAAACTTCGTAATTTGGAACTGAGGGAGTAGTATCCATTATTTTCCTCTTGTGGTATGGTTCACTCAAATGAGTATATATAACACACTCGTGGCAACTTATGAACTTGCATGGTGTGCTCACCCAACCTTGGTGTTTGTTGTGATGAATGTCCAATTGTTTAAAGGATTCGTGAGGTCTCCGATCTCGACAACTCTTCCACAAATCACTGGAAGATTGTACATCACATGGGGAATCTTGTGGAGCTTTCGTGAGGTATCATCGGCCACTTGTCCCTAGCTAGCTACCAAGCCTTTGATCTTTTCATATTATAAGAAACATTAATTTAGTTTAAGTTTCTCAGTGATATTGATTAATTGGTCACTCTGCACATTTAACTCTCTTGCAGGCACAATCTCATATTCTTGTAACTTCATTGATCATAAGCTGGTCCATCACTGAGGTACACATTTATCACTCCCCAAAACTAATGTACTAGTACTATTTAATGAAATCTAAACTATTTAATGAAGTTTCTCAATGTAAACACTATTTTCTTGTGTTGATCTGAACCAAACCAAGATTTGTAGTATTCTTCACTTTAAATGTAATGTTACATAAACTTATTGGTTGCCTGCAGATCATCAGATATTCTTTCTTTGGCATGAAGGAGACATTTGGGTTTGCACCTTACTGGCTCCTATGGCTTAGGTAGGTACTGGTTATAGTTAATGAAGAAATTGTTGTTTAACACAAACTTCTAAGCAAATGTAGTGCATTTTATGTTAAATATTCTTGCCTTTTGCTTTATAACTTGTGTGACGATTTGTTTCCAGATATAGCACCTTTTTGGTGTTCTATCCTATCGGTCTGTTAAGTGAGGTTGGCCTAATCTTTGTTGCCATTCCTTCTATGAAGGTAACCTGATTATTAACTAAATATGGAAAGAGCTCAATGTTGTTCATTTGAGCATGCAGTCATGTTTGCTACATGCTCTGATATTTGGAGTTTACCTCAGTCATCATGGAAATGCCGCCTTATGATGCCTAATAAATGGAATTTCTCCTTCGACTACCGCTATGAATTGGCTCTCACCATGGCTCTATATGTTCCAGGTACAATGCTTCATCTTGTCGACATTGTAGTCCTTCACTTCACAACCGAAGTGATATTTTTCTTTGAGCAACTAAAAAGAGTGGTGAATTTTCATTAGGAATGATATATACATAATTATAAAAATGGACCATGTTTTCATGGGGAGCATGCTTAACCCCTCCTATTATACACCTAGTAGCTACTTTGCGGGCATATGCTACAATCTAGGTTGTTGTGCCAAAAGCGATGGTATTCTTATTGATGTCCTCTAAGGCCATGTGGATCACTATGATGTAGGTTAGCCTCTGCTTGGTGAAAATTCTTCTATATCAGTCCTTCTACACACTACGCGTGACATAAGGAAGCCAATCAGTTCACATGTGTTCGACTCTTATGTTGACTCAGATCCCATCAATCCATAGTCGAGGGGGAATTCCCAGATCTTGAGCCATCGGGTTCTCATAATTTAATTTGACCAGTTGTTGACCAAGAGCCATATATCCCTGGAAAGGACAATCCTTACAAAGGTGGATAACAATCACCAAGGCCCCAAGGAAAAATTGGTAAAGAGGGTTACGAGCCATATATCCCTGGAAGGGACAATCCTTACAAAGGTGGATAACAATCGCCGAGGCCCCGAGGCGAAATTGGTAAAGAGGGTTACAAGCCTGTGTTTGACCACCAAGTTGTCTGCGTCGGTAATGTAATATTAGCCAAGAAAGCAAAGTATCAATAGTTGACCAAGAGCCATGTCTCCTTGTAAAACACAATGCATATAGGTGGATAACATTCAATGAGGTCTCAAAGCGAAGTTGGTAAAGAGGGTCATCGAGCTAGTCTTTGACGAATAATTTGTCAGCATGAGAATCTTTCGATGTAGAATTAACCAAGACAGCAAAGTGCAATTGGGCTCCCCATGAGCCTTCCAGACCTTCTCAGTCGAGAATATAATGTAGAATCCCATAAGCTGAAATGGTGGTGTACCCGATTCGATGTTTAGAGGGTGAATCTCACATGCATACCCGAAGCTATAAGGATGTTTTATGTTTCTTTGTGCATATATAGAAAAGTAAAGCCTAGAGAATACCGCCTATATTTTCTATATAATAGTGTTAAAAAATTCGTTAAAATGAGGAATTTAACAAAATAATTTTTGTTTTCTTGGGTTGCGCTTGCAGGGTTTCCATACTTGTTCCGTTATATGGTGGCTAAGCGGAAGAAGGTCTTGTCAGCGAGAAAAACTGCATGATGTTGCAATTGCTTCTTGAGCAATCAAATTGAGACGGAAGGAATGTGAACGCCATAATAAAACTCTTTAGATTTAGTCGTGTTTTGTGTCATTCATTGATCACTAGCTTCAAACTTCCTTGCATCTCGTACGTGTAATCTCCAAATGGGGTATTTTCAATCCTTTTCAGCAATAAATGGCTCGCTGCAACAACTTCATAATAATGATATGTTGATAATTTTCTATGTTATTATTTTTCTATGACATGTCTTGATGTTTTCTTGTTATCTAAAAAACTCTAGATATTTTTACCCTTTTTATCTGAATAGAATGAGTCATGAAACTGAAGGTAGAATGGCATAGGCTAAACCAATTGCATCTCTCCAACTTTATTTGCCTTTTGTAGATGGTATGACATTTCTTTCTCCCATCAAAAATTGCTGAAAAGGAGTATCTCTATTCCTCTTTTCTTCAAGTGTACTTTTCCCTACTGGTACTACGTGTATCCTTTCCATACTGTCCATTTGTGAAACCCTAACAACCACAAGTGACATGTTGGCTAGAAAATAGTCTTCTTTCCCCTTGGTGCAACATTTCCCTTTCACCTTTGTATGTTCGATAAAAAATATGTGTTTGTTTGCACATTTCATCTACCCGATCGAACACTCAAATATAGCTCAACACGTGTGCACGCAACGCAACTCAATTTTGCATGTCAACTCTATAAAATGCCCCCCCCCCCCGGGTGCGTGCAAGAATAGAGAAGTTTTTTCCCTCATATTTGTGTAGACCACTTGATCCGGAGAATCTTCCATAACCGATTGCATCATCCTTCCATGGATGGTATGTTTCTTCCTGCAGCCACGGGAATGATTTTAAGAAGGCCGGATGGAAGTGTTATTTTTGCTGCCATGTTTCTCTTCAGTTGTAACAATGCGTTGGAAGCTGGAATTCATGCATTGATGCAAGGCATAGCCTTGGAGTACTCTGAATAGATGAGCGCCGAAATTGGAGGTATAACAACATATGACAAACCAATTGCATCTTAGGATAAACTAATTGTATCATAGGATAAACAAACTGCATATCTCTCCAGCTTTTTAAGGGGATCTCTCTCTAGCTTGATTTGCCTTCGATCTATTGGTATGTGTCTTTCTTTCTCCCATCCAAAATTGCTGAAAAAGGTCGCTTTTCCTCATTTTTGTTCAGTTGTGCTTTTCTCTACTATAGCTATCCTTTCCATATTATCCATTAGATCATCCTAACAACAACAACAACAACAACTGTGACATGTTGGCTCGTGGCGCAACATTTCCCTTTTACCTTTGTATGTTTGATGAAAAAAGGTGTTTATACACATTTTGTCTGCTTGACCAATCACTCAAACATAGGTCAACAACATGTGCATGCAGACTACTCAATCTTGGATGCAGAGTATCTTCCCTAAACAATTATGACAACTTTGGCCTCTCCGAACAAGTAGTACTTAGGATGGCTTAGTTTCATGGAAATTTCCTAATAATAAATCCTGGGAATAACCCTCCTTCCCTTGTACTACTTGTGTTGAAGAGAGAAAAAAGATCTGAGGTGGTGATTTATTATTATTATTATTATTATTATTTTTATTATTTTATTATTATGTGAATGCATCGTTGCAAGTTGCGCACAAATGTATCAGGCTGGGGGTTCACACTCACTTTCGAAGGCAGCGTCGACACGACTATCATTGTAAGCAATTTCACACGGTAGAAATTCCCTAGAACAGGCTCCAAAAAATTCGAACAGATTTTGAGAAATTCAAGTAAAATTCAATCGAGTTTATATACCAAGAAAGAAAAAAGAAAAGGTAAACTGGGGAAAACGCGGTTGCAGGTTGCGACCCGCAAGGCCGCAACGAGACGAGACCCGAACCCGCTGACGCCACGCCTCGACCGACCACCCCTCTTCTTCTTTGGCTGGCCCGCCCCCCCTCCCTCTCCTCTCTCTTCCCCTCCTCCTCCCCTCTCCGCCCCACCCCCGCGTCTCCGGCGAGGGCTCAGGCCGCGGCCCCGTCGACTCGCGCACCTTCTCCGGCAGAGCGCCTCCTCGGCGGAAACAGCGGTCTCGCGGGAGCTCCCTTCCCCTCCCCCAAGGTTAGAACAGATCAGAGCAAGGGTCCCCCCGCTCCTTTTCATTTTCGGCGGCGATTCTTGGGGTGCTAGTGGGATTCCCAAGGTTTACTCCCGCATGATTCGAGAGCAGATTGGTTCCTCCGGGTGAAATTTTGCTTAGTCTGTAGGTATCTACGGGGAAATCGGCTTGCTTAGAACAGAAAGAGGGCTCAAGATTTCAGTACTAATTCGCATGCTGTTAATGGTGCTCGTTCATTTCACGATTGTGAGAAGTAACTTTTGTTCCCCGTCGATCGATTCGCAGGTCTGCGGCGCCGGATTGGCCTCATCAGCTCGAAGATCTCGATTTTGTTTCCAAGGAAGGAAGGGCTCCTCGTCGCAAATCTCGATCTGTGGACTGGTGGGCAGAAAGACTCGCCTTTTATGGGGCAACCCCGTGAGAAGCCCGTGCCATGATTGGGGCATCAGGGGAGGAGAGGCAGTGGTAGGAGGTACAGCAGGAGGCAGGAGCAGAAGAGCAGGCAAGGATAGGCAGGACCAAGGAAAAGGAGAGGAGGGAGCTCTCCATGGGAGGAGAGCCCCTCCTCACCTCCCTCTCCATGGAGAACAGCAACAGCCATCCCTGCACCCTCCTCTCCATGGACCCCGCGGGGTCGCACCCGGCCTCAGCCGAGTCCTCCGGCGGCGGCGGCGCCGGCGCCGTCAACGGGGTCGGCGCCAGTGCTGACAGGGAGCTCTTCATCATTCCGCGGCATGAGTCTGTGCGTCAAGGCCCGCCGGACATCAACGTCCCGCTGTCGGCAGACCCCTCCCCGCCGCCTGCATTGTGGAGCCTCGACACGTTTGACATTTTCGATGTCGGCCTTGGCACGCACACTCATGAGTCTGAGGTTGCGCTGACGCTTCCAAAGTCGAGCGGCAACGGCAGTGCTGCAGTCGGCGTCGGCGCGAGGAAGTGCGCTAAGAGGGGGGACAGCATTTGGGGAGCTTGGTTCTTCTTCAATCACTACTTCAGGCCTGCACTTGTGGAGAAGGCAAAGGAGAAGGTGACGCGGGACGCGTCTGGGAGCATCACCGGCTTTGACAAGTCCGATCTCCGCCTTGATGTCTTCCTGGTGCAGCATGACATGGAGAACTTGTACATGTGGGTTTTTAAGGAACGGCCTGACAATGCCCTTGGGAAGATGCAGCTCCGTAGTTTCATGAATGGGCATTCCAAGCACGGGGAGCCATCTTTTCCATTCAGTGCGGACAAGGGCTTTTCAAGGTCGCACCGCATGCAGCGAAAGCACTACCGTGGTCTGTCCAACCCACAGTGCCTTCATGGCATTGAGATTGTGAACTCACCAAACTTGTCGGCAGTTCCTGAGGCTGACATGAAGAGGTGGGCTGAGCTTACAGGAAGGGACCTTAATTTCTCAATACCGGCTGAAGCGAGTGACTTTGAGTCATGGAGAAATCTTCCAAGCACTGATTTTGAACTTGATAGGCCACAGCCAGCAGCGTCAAAGGGCGTCGCACATACCTCTCATAATAATAATCACAAGAAGGCACTGAATGGTTCAGGTCTGAACCTATCTACACCGCCGTCATCAGACGATGGGATGGACCTTTCACCAAAGTGCCACAAACGCCGCAAGGACTTCTTTGGTCATGGCGTAGAAGAGGATTGTGCGATGGCCAATAATTCCTGTTCTGAGAGAGAGCAAGAGGTAGAAGTCCACACTGGTGAGCCGTCATGGATGCATGACTTCACTGGTGTGGCAAAGCACGCAAGTGGGCCTGTTACTGCTGCCAAGACTATATACGAGGATGATGAAGGCTACCTGATAATGGTGAGCATGCTCTTATCCGATCCACACAGCGTGAAGGTCACCTGGAGGAACACGCTGACGCATGGCGTCGTGAAGATAACATGTGTGAGCACCGCCCGGATGCCCTTCATTAAGAGGCACGACAGGACCTTCAAGCTGACCGACCCTTCCCCTGAGCACTGCCCTCCAGGCGAGTTCGTGAGGGAGATACCTCTGGCCACAAGGATCCCAGAGAACGCCAAGATCGAAGCGTATTATGACGAGACCGGTACTGGACTGGAGATCATGGTACCAAAGCACCGGGTCGGGCCGGAGGAGCATGAAGTCCAGGTTTGCATGAGGCCCCCGCATCTTGGCGACAATGATCTCGTTTTATCATAATAGAACAGGAAAAAAAACATTTTAGCCTCTTACTAGGTTCATCCGGTGTCATGCCATGAGACACCGGAGCATAGCAGCAAAGCTATCATCATGCCTGGATCAAAAACCGGAAATTTTCTTTTGGCGCTGAACATTAGTCGCACTTATCTGTCTGTCTGTCTCCCTTAGGCGGAAAATTACCTCTTCCTCCTCTGTTAATTCCCCTCTGTACTTTCTTTCTATACAGGTGCTACATCACTACATTGGTGGTGATCCCCTTGACTATTCCTTTCTGTGAAACATGGCAAAGCTAATAGTACTCGTATATATTCTGTCCCTGTATATTCCGAGGATCGGGTTCATAATAATGTGGACAGCTACTACTCATGAGCAGAGTCTGTCGATATCGCTGTTGTAATCATTGTCCTAGGCATCTTAGCATACTTGTATGTATCGTACTATATAGGTATGACCTGGATCGCTCTCGGCATAAATGGGAACCTAAGATTCTGTCTACCTGAATCTGTTCTCGCGCCTGCTTTATTCGTAGTGCTGAACCAATGATGTTCAGGGCCTGGTTTTCACAGCGGTGATGCTGAATCTCGCCGTTTCTGGCTCGCTCCGGCGCGCATTTCTCGGTTCATCCTGGCTCTTCTGGGTGCTGCGGCGTAAGCAAAGATGACATTTCTGCCTGTATATTCGCTGACTTGTATGACCAGGATCGTTTTGGTCTTGGATGAAAATCTGTTATGTGACTTGAATTTTCGCGCTTAAGTTTGCGATTTCTGGTACTGAACGTCTGAGATACTGAATCTCACCGCTCCAGCACAAAACTCTCGGTTTCATCCTTACTTGTGGGTGATGCTGTGTGAGCAAATTAGAGGATAGTTGTACATGTTTGCAGTGCAAAGGTATATTTGCCGAGACTTGGTAGAGGATCTTTCTTGACTGATATGTGGCTGGATTATTAGTGATGATCAGAGCTCAGTTTTTACAGCAGTAACAACATCTCGCCGTTTTGTGGCTCAACTCGGGATGCATTTCTCGGTTTATCCTGACTTTTGTGGGTGATCTCTGGGTTGATGCTGTGTAAGCGAAGGAGAACATTTTCCCCACATTTGCAGTACAAGGATACATATTCCCCTTGACCATTCTTCCTTTCTTTGAAACATAATAGCAGTATATATTCTGCCTGTGCATATATTCTGAGGATTGAGTTCATAATAATTTGGACAGCTACTTCTCATGAGCAGAGTCTGTCGATATCTCGCTGTTGTAATCACATTGCCCTAGGCATCTTAGCATACCTGTATGTATTGTGCATTTGTGATATAGACGGCCCGGATCGCTCTCTCGGCATAAACGCTATTCATGGTGCTGAACCAGTGATGTTCAGGGCCTGGTTTTTGCGGCGCTGATACTGAATCTTGCCTCGTTTCTGGGTTCGTCCTGGTTCTTCTGGGTGACGCAATGATATTTCTGCTTGAATATTCGCTGACTTGTGCGTGTCGATAATAATAATGTGGACAGCTTGCTACTCATGAGGCCATGAGCAGAGTCGGTCGATATCACTATTGGTTGCTGCGATATAAAACGTTTTCAGACCACTATTGTATTTGTATGGCATCTTTAGCGTACTATATGACCCGGACCGCTCTCGCCATAAATGAAAATTCAGTAGCATTCTGTTGCCTGAATCTGCGCTCACCGAGCAGTTTTCGTAGCAGCAGCAGTAGTAGTAGTGCTCATCCTGGTTCCTGGGTGATGCTGTGTGAGCAAAAAAGAACATATTTCTACATCGTAATCTTGTGTCTCTGTATATTCCGAGCATCAGGTTAATGTCAACCTCATAACCTCTTGTAAGCATCATCTTATTATGCATCTTAGCGTGCCACTGCCATGATACCGCTTTCGGCATAAGATGAAAATCTGCTCATGTCACCTGAATTTGTGCCCCCGGGTTTGCTGTTGCTGGTGGTGAACGTCTGAGATACTCTCTCTATAAACAAATGTAAGACGTTTTGGCAGCTTAAATACTGATGATCAGAGCTCAGTTGTCGCAGCAGTAATAGTAAAAGAAATCACCGTTTCAGCGTCGCGTACTGGTGTTTCTGGGCTATGCTGCGTGAGCAAAGAAGATATTTGCCGAGAGCCCGAGAGGTGATCTTTCTCCAGGACTTTCACGTGGCTGACAGTGAGCCATGCTCTGCCTCACTATTTCACCGGTTGCACGCAGCCGGTGGTGTTGCAGGGTGACTGTCCCTGTCTCCTCTGTGTCCTCTTTGTGGCCAAGCACCTGCAGCGGCGAAGCAACTACTGATGGTGTCAACAAGTTGTCTGTCCGTTCTCGGTGCTCAACCCTTTTTTTAGAAACGCAGACAAAAAGAATAAAACTTGGTGCGCTCTCTAGGTTCTCTTTATCATCTCGTATGAAAGAAGAACGAAGTGAATCAGTAGGGTTTCTGACAGCTCGATACTAGTGCTTTCTTTTTTGCTGTCAACTGGGTACTTACGCACGAGAGAAATGCTTTGCATATTTGCTGCTGCTAGTGCACAGAGGTGCTGACCAAATCAGAATTACTTTTTCCCCCCACGGCTGAACTGAATTGAGCCAGCGAGTGGGGCAGGACGAAACCACTTGGAAACAAAGTGGTGTTGACGTGTTACCCTCCCGACGGGTCGTGAGGTGCTCAATTGCACGGTTGAAATGCACCCCAGCTATGTGTGCCACTGCCAACCCTTCTCTCTTCCTCTTCTTCTTCCTCCTCGTAGGTGAAACGGTGTGTGTTCATAATATTCCCTGAGGCGTAGGATGAATAAATTCCACGTGCTCTTCTGTAGATACTGCCTCCTCCGATCCATATTAATTATCGCTGATTTCCCGTACAAAGTTATACTAAGTTAGCGACAACTAATACAGATCAGAGGGAGTAATGCATACCGAAATTCGTAAAAGAAATAGAGAGAAAATCTGAAGCGGG
Source organism: Triticum aestivum (assembly GCF_018294505.1). NCBI lineage: Eukaryota > Viridiplantae > Streptophyta > Magnoliopsida > Poales > Poaceae > Triticum > Triticum aestivum. Next base: position 36,696,883 of record NC_057802.1, read on the forward strand.
CGTATCAAGTCAAATTTGATGTTTGATTATTTGCAAAAACAGAAACATTTATCGGGGCTACTTCCTCTCTATATCTTTTCACGTGGAAGCTCCGGGTTAGGTTTTATGACAAGAGTTTTTTTTACATAACATAGTTCCTTAATGAGATTACTTTCAACACACTCTCACGCTTAGGGGGAAAAAGATACAAAAGGCCATATAAGTGAGACCCTAGCCAAAGAAGAGCAACATGAGATATACTCCCTCCGTTTCATAATATAGTGTGTATAGATTTTTTAAAAGTCAAACTTTGCAAATTTTGACCGAGTTTATAGAGACAACTATTTATATCTACAATACAAAATATGAAACTACATCTTATGATGAACCTAATGATATACATTTAGCATTCTAAATGTAAATATTTTTCTCCATAAACTTGGTCAAAACTTGTGAGGTTTGACCTTTAAAAAAATATATGCACTACATCATGGAACGGAGGGAGTATTAAACATGTACATGAGTAAATACAAAAGGCCATAAGTCGAGTATATCACAACTAAAAATAAAAGTCGAGTATATCACAACTAAAATAAAAGTCGAGTATATCACATTTCAAAAAGATTCAAATAAGGCTCTGGTTTTATATTTAAAAAATCTAATGATACCAGCCAAATGTGCGCCGCCGCGGTCGCTTCATCATCGAAGCCAACCTGACGTTGTATCATGCGGTCGGGAAGTTGTCATGTTAAGGTCCAGTTGGACCAACGCCCCGGAGAAAAGGCTGTCATCGCAGAAGCCTTGTGTGGATCAAAAATCCCAGAGCCATTGTTGTGACAAAGAGGGAGCACGAACCACCGAAGAACAATTGGTCGTGTCATGGAGACACCCAAAGAAATAAAACTAGGACGCAACCTCGTCTCTACCGCAATAGCTGTGAGAACTTCCCATTCCCAAGGGCCAGCCTTTCGTCGTTGAAGTCACTGGCTGCCCCACGGCACCACCACCACAAAGAGCTTGAAGAAGAAGATAGTTACCTCAACACTAACACCAAGACACACAAAGCGCCCGCCCTGATCCGAAGGATCTGAGATGGCGTAGACACCACCTCCTAGATCCAACACCAATAGCTGTGAGAACCACCGCTTCGATGACATGTCTGAAGGAAACTTATTTGGTGTCGCCATTGCCACCTTCGAAGCCGAAGTCATGGACCGCCAAAGACCTCATGATGACACTAGTAGATTACTAAACACCCGCGAAACAAAAAGGCCCACAGTTCCCCTCACTTCGCTACCGCCGGAGCAGCCGGTGAAGGTCAGGGACCCCGATGACGTGCAGTATGATGTCCGTATTTTTGGGTGTGCAATATGAACCCCAATACTCAGCCTTAGTCTCCTTTAAAGTTCTACTCACTTTAAAAAAATATACTTTGCGTGGTTTTAGTGCAAACGTTTCAAAATACTTGTCGTAGTTTTTGAAGTAAAACCACGACTACTTTTTGCCCGGTGCATTTGAAAACTAGACAATTTGCAATGAAATTCTCTCAAACCGGTCCCCAAAAACATTTAGAAGCATTCGGTGCGCCGAGTCCACAAGCAGGAAGAGGATAAAGCATCATCGTCCACCTCTCTCTCCAACGACCGTCCTCAAGCAACATGAGATATATTAAACATGTGCGTATGCAAGTAAATACAAAAGGTCATATAAGTCGAGTATATCAAAAGTTGAAATAAAAGTCGAGTATATCACATTTTCAATATTTTTTGAATAAGGCTCTGATTTTATATTAAAAATTTATAATGATACAAGACATCTAAAAAAACAAGAAAATTACAACCAGCGAGCCAAACAAACTCAATCTACAGCACGAGCCTAAGACGTGCCATTGTTGCCGCTTCATCATCAAAGTCGCCCTGACGTCGTATCCTACGGTCGGGAAGACGTTATGTTAAGGTCCAGCTGGACCAATGCCCCAGAGAAAAAGCTGTTATCATAGAAGCCTTGTGTAGATAAAAAATCCCAGAACTCGAACCATCTCCTAAACAAACCTCTCGTCAGCGAAAAGGGCGCCATTTTGATGAGGAGGAAGAACAAACAATTATAGAACAACCCGTCGCGCCAGGGAGACACCCAAGGGAATAAAAGTAGGCAACAACCTCGTCTTTGCTGTAAAAACGGTCAGGGGACATCACCCCCGTTTCCAAGGGGTGGCCTTCTGTTGTCGAAGTCGCTGGCTGCCTGCACCACCACCACCACCATCACAAAGAAACTCAAAGAAGAGATACACGAAGATACACGAAGCGCCCCGTCCACATACGAAGGACTTGAGATAGTGTAGATACTGCCTCCTAGATCAAGCACCAATATATGAGAAAACCGCTGCTTCGATCTCAGATCTGGAGGAAACTTATTTGGTGTTGCCATTGCCAGTGTCAAAACCGAAGCTATTGGCCGCCAAAAACCTGATGAAGACACTAGATTACTAAACACGCGCTGAACACAAAGTCTCGGAATTCCCCTGCTTTCTTCATCGTCAGAGCTGCGGGTGGAGGTGAGGAACCCCCGTGACGTGCAGTACGGGGTTTGTGTTCCTGAGTTGTGACGGCTAGGTCAGGCGGGCTATGAGAAAAGAACCATGAACCTAATACCGCATTTCATTTCAAAAATCGCAGACTCAGCCTTAATCTCCTTTAAAAGCTCTAATATCTTTTGCCGGGTGCATTTGAAAATGAGAAAATTTGCAATGAATTTCCCTCAAACCGGCCCCAAAAAGCATCGGAAACATTCGGTGCGCCGAGTCCACAAGCACGGAGAGGATAAAGCATCATCGTCCACCTCTCTCTCCAACGACCGGCCTCCTCTTCCACTCCTCTCCTCTGCTCCACCACCACCACCACCACTCGCTGCTCCCTCCCCGCCGTGCATGAAACCCTAGCCCCGCCGCGGCCCCACCCACCCCAGCCCAGCCCCGCCCGCCCGCGATGGCCAAGGCGCTGCTCTCCTCCTCGCTGCTCCCCTCGCTCCCGCGCGCCGTCGCGGGCGCCGGCGCCGCGAGGCTGCCGCCGCTCCCCTCGCTGCGCCGCCGCGCCGCGGGGTGCCGGGTCAGGGCCAGCCTCCACGGGCTCGACTCCGTGGGAGGCCTCCACGCGGCGCTCGAGCGCGCCGAGGCCGCGCTCTACACGCTCGCCGACGCCGCGGTCGTCGCCGCCGACTCGGCGGCCGGGGCGGCCGGAGGAGGAGAGGACGCGGGCGCGGCCGTGCAGAAGAGCGGCGGCTGGTTCGGGTTCATCTCCGACGCCATGGAGGTCGTGCTCAAGGTAAGCGTGCGCGCGCTGGGGCTCTAGTGAGTTTGTCTGGGTAGAAGAATAGCCGTTGGATTGTAAATGTTCTGGTGAGTCTGGCCGACGCTTGTGGTGCGAGCACTCTGAAACTTACTAGTACAACATTTCGTCAGTCCAATGGTTAGTTGCTCCATTTTGGGGCTACTACCTCCACATGAAGACAGGTGTGCTGTTAGACGGTTCTGCTACCCAGAGTGCGTTTTTCAGGCATCTAGCTTTTGCTGGCACTAGTCCCGGATTCTACAACTTGGGAATTTGAGGACGTGCTCAAGGTAAGCGTGCATAGTATAGTCTTCTCCAGGCTTGCTCTGCTGCTCCTTCATTGGGTAAATGATGGATAATCCTGGAGTTGTTAGTTTGATTATAGTTGGATTATGCATGGCTTGCTTCTTTACTTGCTACTGTAGAATATTGACCAGTCTAATGGCTACTTGCTGGACTTCCTTCTTCAATTGCATGTCGAATCCTTAATTTAGGGGATGTGAAGAGGTCCCCTTGGCCTCGTTTACCCAATTTGTGACCTTCAGCAATTTGCTTTTGCTGGCATTAACCCCCCGAGGCTAGAAATTTGGGAGTTGTGGGTTTTATCAGTGGTTAGGGCATAACGCCGGATACTAGAAATTCGGGAGTTGCGTGATTTTATCAGCGGTTAGGACATAACATTTGGTGACTTTGAAGTTCGAAATGCTGGGTTTCTGATGCTATCCGACATTCGCCATACAGATTCTGAAGGATGGTCTCTCAGCAGTTCATGTGCCCTACGCTTATGGGTTTGCCATCATTCTGCTCACCATTGTCGTGAAGGCTGCAACATTGCCGTTAACGAAGCAGCAGGTGGATGTTCTAAACTGATCTGAGCTAAACCGGATGGGCATTCCTTAATTATCCATCTATGAACTGAATTCAACGGTGCTGCTTATCTGTTTTTAGGTCGAATCAACCATGGCGATGCAGAATTTGCAGCCACAGCTCAAGGCAATTCAGGCGAGATACGCAGGCAATCAGGTTTGTCTTGTTTGGTTAGAACCTCAATCATGGATATACAATAGGGAGATTTATGCTTTGGTTCCAGGCATATGTCTGCATAATGCTGTGATATACTGTGCATATCCTTTCTTTAATGAGATTGTTTTGATTTTCTCCTTTCAGGCACATTTTTTGTTAATATCTGATCTATTGCTTCTGCATAACTCTTATTAGGAAAGAATACAGCTTGAGACTGCTCGTTTGTACAAGCAAGCTGGAGTCAATCCTCTAGCAGGTTTTTGCATTTTTTTTACTTTTCTTCCTAAACCAAGTTACTTCCATTGTGAAATGACTCCTCCGGCACATCTCATACCTTTTGGTATTGTTGCCTTCTGAAAGACATCTTTTGTTATTTTCTATTGTTTTTTTCTGATTGATTGCCATTATTGCTATCACGAATTGCAAAACCAGTTAGCTTTTTACAGCACTTTCTTTTGTAATGCAGCGTCTTGATCTCAATGCTTTCTCTTCCAGGATGTTTGCCAACTTTGGCAACAATCCCAGTCTGGATTGGACTTTACCAAGCCCTTTCAAATGTAGCAAATGAGGTATGCCAGATCCTACTTCTTGAAGTTTGATTCGTTAAGAGTATTCTGGACTAAGTGGATTCTCTGGCATGAAGGGTTTGTTGACAGAAGGATTTTTCTGGATTCCATCTTTGGGAGGCCCTACAACTATTGCTGCTCGTCAAAGTGGTGCTGGCATTTCATGGCTCTTTCCTTTTGTGGTAATAAAATTGCTTATTTATCGATGTATGTGAAACTGTCTACTGTTGGTTCTGGGATTGATTTTGCCTATGTCGTTCCTCTATGACTATGCTCGTCACTTAGATGTTAGCAATATGATGTTACTGCAACATTGTAGTCAAGTTACACCAGTGGCTTGTGGCTACGCATAACCACTTAGGCAGCACATTGAATTGTACTCAACCAACAACATTGGCTTTGGTGCTATTGTTGCGAGAAACAACAGGATTTGCTATGTCTAATTTTAAATCTGTACTTTAGCAGCATGAGTGAAAACGTTGGGCATGTGGCATATCAATCTTGTTTAAATGATGTATTTAGCATATTATTTTCTCAGCTTATTCTTGTAGAAAAATGACAATACCTTTATATGCTTGCATGATTGAGATATGCTAAAGTTATACTAACATTTGAAATGAATTGTGCAGGATGGTCATCCACCAATAGGCTGGCATGATACGATATGTTATCTTGTGTTGCCCGTGCTACTCGTTGCTTCTCAGTTTGTCTCCATGGAGATCATGAAACCACCCCAGGTGAATGTCTCTTTAATCCGCCATAGCGCCGTTATACAAGCTTCCAGTGCATAACCTTGGTACTATTGATTGCTGCAGAGTACTGATCCATCGCAGAAGAATACACAACTTATTTTGAAATTTCTTCCATTTATGATTGGTTACTTCTCTTTGTCGGTGCCATCAGGATTGTCCATTTATTGGTACGTGCATCTTCTGTTTATTCTATGATTGTGCTCAGACATGGTTTTTGATGCTCACTCAGTTTTCGCAGTTGATCAGAATTTGTAACCTGTGTGTTGACACTCCATGTAGGTTTACAAACAATGTCCTCAGTACAGCCCAGCAGATATGGTTGCGGAAACTGGGAGGAGCAAAGCCTGCTGTGAATGAGGGAGCAAGTGGAATTATAACTGCAGGACGAGCAAAACGTTCAGGTGCTCAATCAGGCCAGGGTGGAGAAAGGTGCTTTTGAACTTAAGATGACATTTGATTTAACTGTACTATGTTCGGGATGTAAAAAAGAGTCAACAATATTCTGAGCAGGTTTAAGCAGCTAAAAGAAGAGGAGAACAGGAGAAAAGCTGTGAAAGCACTTGGTGCAGGAGATTCAAATGGTTCAACTACATCAGAGGATGAAGAGTCGGACGACGATACCACAGAGGAGGTACTAATTTTTTTTTATTCATACGTATTGCTAGATCATTGTGTCTAGACGAGCAGTGCTAGCCATCTGGGATTTCCTTGTAGACAGTTAATGCAAATATGGAATTTCAGTTACTGATGTAAACCTGACAGCAGGGAGGACCTGTAGAGGAAACATTCGCTACCGGCAACGACAAGAAACTGCCTACTTACTCTGGAAAGAAGGGGAAAAGGTCAAAGAGGAAGCGCATAGCGCAGTAACGTGACAAAGCCTAATTGCAATTCATTTTTGTCAAAACTGGTAAGCACTGTTAGCATGCCGTGCATGCCTTGTAGACAGATCGTCTCTCTGCCTCTGCGTTACCCGTTGTAATCCATAAGTATTTACAATCACAGGTTAATTCAGTTGACCAGTGAGCCGCTCTAGATGACCTCGATTACAATTTTGATGGTCACCTGCATGGGAGGCCAGATCTTCAGATGGGGATAGACAAAAGTTTTACTACAGGCAGGTATTTGCTGGGAAGCTGTAAGATGAAAATAGTTGGGTTCAGTCAGCACAGTATGTTATGGTAGGATCGCGAGGTTAATGGATCAGGCAAGCCTGTTCCAGCCGAGGAGAGGATATGTAGAGAAGAGGTACATAAACTTTCTTGTGCTGTTCTGTAAGGCAGGCCCAGAAATCGGGCAGGAATTGTGTATTTTGTACAATGTGTATTTTGTCTACCCCTCTTGTAATAACCTAATAACATTGTACGTAGTTCTTGGGAGTACATGGTATGCAAATCGTACAAATTAGTCCGATTGAACTGCTGCGATTTCGTCTCGTCGCTGCAAGTGTAAAGAGATGAGACGAGGACGGCCGACGAGCATTCCTGCGAGTTGAACTTCACTTGCTTGGACGACTTCACTTACTTGAGTAGAAAGGGTTGATGTTGGTTTGCTTTGGTTGGATTGGAGAGGAACAGTTGGTGAGTTTAGCTGTAGCTTGTCATTGCTCGTTCTCATTGTCTCCCAATCTTTTCATGCGGATTTTCCACCCTTTTTCTGTCGTCTGCTCCGCTCGCCCAACCACCGGACTAACATGCTCCTCATCATGGTTAACAATTTGGATGTGTATCATATGCGCCTGTGTGCTGTTTCTGAAGGCAATGTGTAGGATACATATATTCTTGGTGACTTTTTTTTTTCTGAGGAAAGGCCATCATGGCTAGCTTTATTAATCTGGAATAATAGATACATTGTCTACGAGCTTACTGACCAACACGTCAGGAGGCTTGTTTATCCAAACTAGCAGAAAGCTTATTACAATAACTAAATTTTGCTAGCACATGTGCTGCTTGATTAGATGATCTATAACAATGCTTATAGATGACCTTTCCAATAGATGTAGCTGTATCCACACACACTCCGCAAAGATCGCCGCCGCTGCATCCCACCATCTAGTCTGACCGGTACAAAATTCAATCACTTGCATCGAGTCGGACTCTGCTTCTAGACGGTTGAATCCAAGGGAATTCACAAGCGCAAGGCCATCTCTCATAGCCATAGCTTTAATAGTAACTACATCAGCGGCAAAAGGAATAAACTTACAATTAGCTGCAATGAAGTTACCTTTTTCATCTTGGTGACTTGGTGTGGGAGTCTTCGATTTCAGTTGGCCGATCAGGGGCCAAGTTAGATCTGGGAACTCCTGTTTTACAAGGAACGAATCATCAAGATCCAAAAGGGATAGCCAACTCCTTGTTTGAGATTAGAAAGACTATCGTATACATGGCGAATCTATTTAACGATGGCATATTTCCTCTCATTTCTGTATCTCATTAGTGTTTGGCTGGTTGATCAATATAGTACGTAGGTCGTGCATCGTTTGGCAAGATAGTGCGTATATCCTTAAAACAGATTTTCAGAGCACAGGGTCAGCGGAGCCCCCTTGTCGGTGTCAAAACCAGCGGATCTCGGGTAGGGGGTCCCGAACGCCAAGCTTGCCATCCACGCAAGGGAGAGTCCCATACGGACACGGGAAGAAGTCTTCTGTCTTGTATCTTCATAGCCCATCAGTCCTGCCCATGTCATATAGGCCGGATGGCCGAGGACCCCTTAATCCAGGACTCCCTCAGTAGCCCCCGAACCAGGCTTCAATGACGATGTATCCGGCGCGCAGATTGTCTTCGGCATTGCAAGACGGGTTCCTCCTCCGATTACTTCAAAGCACCTGACTTAGAGAGCTGTATTCGGCTTGTGATTTAATGTCATGCCCCTCGGCTTCTGTGCCTCCATTGCTTCTGCCTCCACGTGTCGAGCGAATACGAAAGGGTAGGGTATTTTTTGCACATAACACCTCGGTCGTGCAAGAAAGGCATCTATTTAAAGGGATTGGATCTCAGATCCCATTCCACATCAAGCGGGAAATCCTTAGAGCTTGCCAGGAGAAACCATTCCAACATGGCTTGCGTTCCCAGTTCCTCCTCCCGCCCCCACGGCTCCGAAAAAGGCGACTGGGAGAGATGCTCAGTATCCCACGATCAGCTGGTTAAGCTTCAAACGCAGGGATTTCTTCCCCCCGCGGATCTAGTCCCTGTCCGGGCAGGATTGACCTCCTTCTCTAGCGAAGCCCTGGCGAAAAATTTCCCCAATCCAACCAGGGGGAACGGGTGTGCTTTGTTTCCTACTTGTTAAGAGGCGTCGGATTTCCAATCCACCCTTTCCTCCGAGGACTCCTGGAGTATTATGGCCTCCAACTGCACAACCTCACGCCGGCCTCAATCCTGCACATCGCGGGTTTTGTTGCTCTTTGCGAGCTATTTCTGGGTTGTGAGGCCCACTTTGATTTATGGAGAAAGCTATTCTGCCTCGTCCCTCGCACCCAAGAGGGATCGGTATTCGAGGTGGGAGGCGCTGAGGTATGGCGCATAGCCGGGACCAGATACCTATCTGGCACACCGAAGAAGGCATTCAAAGAGTGGCCCTCAGAGTGGTTCTATATTGAGGACGTCGCTCTCCCCGACCCAATCCGCATGGGTCTTCCCGAATTTTCCAGTGCCCCATTGAAGAAACGCCACAGCTGGCGCCCTCGGAGCCTCGAGGAGGAAGATAGCGCGGAAGTCGGTCAATTAATGGGCAAGATAAGGACACTCGCCCAGTTTGGATTATCAATAATCGAGGTAATGGCGGCTTCCATAGTGCGGGGTGTCCAGCCGCTCCAATTCAGAGGGCTCCCTATGTGGCACTATAATGGGGAAGACGATGCCTCACGCTGTGGACGGAAGGGTCCGGACACACCCGCTGCTTTGGCAAAAATATTGGCCGAACTGTACAAAGGGGAGAAAGAGGAGTTCACTCGTCTTAAACGCCGAGATGGATTTTCCATGTACAATCCTCCTAGCTGGGTGAGTTTTTAATCCCGCCACTTTACTCAATCCTCCCCCGAGTCACTTTTAATTGACATTAACCCATCCATTTGTAACAGGAGTGGCCGAAGACTACCGCGGGGATCCATAGCCCCGCCCCACAGCCAGAGGGCCATAACCGGGACCTCGACCCCGGATTCAAAGAGGATCCGGACATATTTGTAGAGCTTGAGGAGGGAGTATTCTACCAGGCGAGCTACGATGGCACAGAAGTGGCCATCCTGGCCGACTATCCCAGCCTCCTTCCTGCCTCACATGTAAGTAATCAGAAGACATCTCCTCCAAAAGAGCTTCCTCACTATACCTCACCCACCACACTGTCTCGTGCTCAAAAGGGGAGGCGCTCGGCGCGCCATGCTACACCAAAGGCGTCTCGTAAGAGAGCGGCGCCCGCGCCGGACAAGTTGTCGAAGAGGAAGGCAGACGATAACACGGCCGAACCTTCATCGAAGAGGTATGGCTTTTTAAATATGCCTCCTGGCCGTCACATCGAACTGTGACATCATCTGCTGCGTCTTATCAGGAAGAGCGTTCGCCGGACTTTGTCTGGGGATCCCGCCGGTCGCGCCTCCACCAGTCGGGTTCCCAACCCTGCCCTAAGGACGGGGGCTGACACGGGAGTGACGCCGGATTGTCCTTCTATAGAGGATTCAGATGATATGTCCGTCATGAACTCTGAAGTGGAGAGCGCCATGAATCATCGGTGCCGGAGGGCCGCTCTTCGCGACCCCGGTTTTACAAAAGAGGCATTTAACGCCTTCAGCTCGGCTGATGCATACATCCGAGCTGCTCGGGACGGGCTTACCAGAGCCACGAACCAGCATTTAAAAGATATGCGGGTAAGTACGCATTGTATGAATTTGGTAATCATATACCAGTAGCCCCCGAGACTTGAAGCAGTTGATACAGCTGATTTACGGATCATTGTATAATCAGGCACTCACGGAGAAGAACAGCATGTTGTCTGAAGAGCTGGAAAAGTGTCAGACCCAGCTGGTTGCGGTTACCGCCGAACTGGAAAAATCCAAGAAGGCAACGCCTGGTAATGTTCCCCTCCATCCAGAAAAATGTAATCATATACCAGTAATGTTAATACTGTTGCGTTTCCGATGACAGGATCAGCAGATCAACTGAAAGGGGAACTGAAAGTCGCGCAGGCGGGTGAACAAGAGGCCAAAAGGCAACTGGCCGCAGGCGAACGTGTGCTGAAACGGGTCAAAGATGAGAAGAACAAGCTGCAGGATTCCAACACCCTGCTGGGCGAAGAACTAAAAGATGTGCGAGCCCAGCTAGCTGACGCTGTCAAGGAGAATAGGAGGCTACGAGGCGGCATATTCAGTATGCTTTTAAACTTACCTTCATGCGATTCGGCGAAGAAATGACCTAACAGATTTATGTCTGCAGGTACGCTGACTGGCCGCCCCGAAGAGGAAATGTTTGGCTCTCAAGGCGACCTGCTGCAGGAGCTGTCCCAACTGCACGAGCGAGCTCGGCAAGCAATGCGGAGCATTGCCAAAGCTTTGTGGCCATCCGCCTCTCCTCCAGGAAGTATGGAGGAGCCTGTGAAGCTATTCCAGGGAGCTCGGCGATGCTTCCGATTATGGAAGATATCGGCCTGCCGAGAAGGTGCGCGAGAGGCCTGGGCCATGGTAAAAACAGGGTACACCAAGCTTGATCCGAATCATATGGCCCGGGTCGGACCTCGGGGGTAAGATGGAAAAGAAATTCCAGTTAGTTTGGTATATGACCAAGTAAAGATAGCCGCCAAGTATTCCCAACAGGATTGTAAGCTAGATAGCCTGTTAGATGGCATAGAGGAAGAAGTTTTTGAGTCCAAGTGACTATGTACTTCAATGGACAAATTTGTCCCTAGCCGGATTGTAAAACGATTGTCATGGACGACCTTTTCGCTTCAACCTCTGGACCCGAAGGTGCGGAGTGTTTCCGAATACTAGAGCGGCAATACAGACCGGGGTATGCGTGGAAACCAGGCGTAGGGGTCATAGTTGCTTGAACAGACAAGTTGTATCCAGCTAGCTATGTTATATTCCATGTTGATTGTAAGAAACATCTTCCAGGGAGAATAGTTCCGTTAAGGGTTCCTTTCCCTGGTTGAACATGCGTTGGTATGCATGTCCGAACTGTGACTGAAAAGTCGCAGTAGACGTAACATCCGGGGGTTCATAGTGTAATGAGTGTAAAACATCTTTAGTCCGCCGACCGAATATTCCCTTAAGAACGCTAGCTTTCGGCTTCACCCAGTCTGAGGTACACGTCCGGATGACCCGGCTGTAACAATCGCAGAGGTGCTCCCTTTATGCCCTAGCCGAACAAACGGGAACGTAGGGCATAAGCACAGGAGCCAGGCAACCCAGCTTGGCAAAAACTTAAGTCATAACGATGCATATAATGGCGAAGAAAAGGTACATATGCGGAAGAGGACACATATGTGTTGAGCTTGATGCTCGGAAAATAACAATAAGCTTCTGTAAAATTGGATTAAGGACCAGGGCGGCTGGTGCCCGGACTGACCGAATTTTGGTTCGTCACTAACATTGAAAGTTATGGCCGTGTCGTTCCAGGGGTTTATTGCTGCGACTTGGCAGACTTCGGCGAGGTCGCGGAGTGCCCTCTTGCGCCGATTGTTTGAAGCGAAAGTCTCGAAGACCGTTAATACTCTGAGGTCGTCGTCGTCCGGGGGACGTTTCTCTGAGGTATTTTTGGTGAGGATATCCTCGCCGCTTTTGGCCACTTGCCGGAGTATCCAACATGCTCTAAGGCTGTGGGTTGGTTCGGTGTCCGGTGTCGTGTGTATTTTGCATGGCTTATCGAGCCATCCCTCCAGAACGGTTTCGCGTCCCGTAATGGGCTTAGTTTTCTTCAATATGGGCCCGGGTGCCGCACGAGGGTGCACCCTTTTCGCCCGCTCGAGGGGTTGAGTGAAGGCTGGTGGTTCCCAGCGAGCTGTCTGAGTTTTCCAGGCGCTCTCCATTGCGCAATACTTCTGTACTATGGTTGCCAAGTCAGTGAAGTGTAATACGCGATGGCGGTTGATGGCGTTGAGGATTCCTTCATCCATGCAATTATTGCAGAATACTGAAATCGCGTCCTCATCGCGGCAATCTTTAATCTTGTCTTTGACAAGGAGGAATCTAGCCCAAAAGTGATGGACTGTTTCCTGAGACTGGTGTCATATGTACATTAGGTCGCATATATCCGGAGGTCCGGAATTGTTCGGCGAATATTGCTTGTGGTGGGTGAGTGGCTTTAAATCCGAACCCTGACCCAATTTGGGATCCGGAGTTTGAAAAACTTCCGAGCTTAATAGTTCGGGCTCCGGGATGTCAACTAATTTTTCAGGCCCACCGTCCGATTCTAGGTTCGGAGGACTAGGCATGTCGTTCCGCAGACAGGTATCCGGCTCTTCGAGTTCGGAAATCCGAACATAGCTCGTCCTCAATACCGGGGAACAGTAGTGGTTTTGCTCCTCTACGACCGCTATCTGATGGGTGATCGGCGGAGATTTGATTTCTCTCTGATCGGGTTTAGGCCCAACCTGATCATAGTCTGTAGCGACCCCCAAGGCGGCGATGCAATCCAGGAGTTTGTTTAAAGACGACAACTCTGCCGGATCCATCCGTTTGGAGTATTCAGAGTCAATACGGAGACGATTTTCGATGACCTGAGAAGTCATCGTCGGCTTGACGGCCGAACGAGCGGTCATGGTAAAGCCGCCTAGCCGGAGGGTTTGGCCTGAGGTCAGGGCTCCTCCGGTGGTGATGCTGTCCTTGATGACAAGGCGAGCCATCAACCCTATCTTCGACGTCACAGTGGAACTCTCAATGAAAGCACCAATGTCGGTGTCAAAACCGGCGGATCTCGGGTAGGGGGTCCCGAACTGTGCGTCTAAGGTCGATGGTAACAGGAGACAGGGGACACGATGTTTACCCAGGTTCGGGCCCTCTTGATGGAGGTAATACCCTACTTCCTCCTTGATTGATCTTGATGAATATGAGGATTACAAGAGTTGATCTACCACGAGGTCATATTGGCTAAACCCTAGATGTCTAGCCTATATGATTATGATTGCCTCTACGGACTAAACCCTGCGGTTTATATAGACACCGGAGGGGACTAGGGTTGTACAAAGTCGGTTTACAAAGGAAGGAATCTACATATCCGAACGCCAAGATTGCCATCCACGCAAGGGAGAGTCCCATCCGGACATGGGAAGAAGTCTTCTGTCTTGTATCTTCATAGCCCATCAGTCCGGCCCATGTCATATAGGCCGGATAGCCGAGGACCCCTTAATCCAGGACTCCCTCACCCCTTTTTTTGAACTACTCAAAAATGGTGCTTAAAAGATTTTAAATTTTTTGATTTTTTTACATGAATACGCATGCATGTGCTCTAAGTATCTGTGAAATTTTGTCCAATAATACGTGGTATTATGTGCTGCTCAAAAAAGACAAAAAATAAGCCCAAAAACAACAAAAAAACAAGCCACTATTTTGCATGTATTTTGTTTTTTATCTTTCACATGCAAGCACGTATATTGCTGAAGTTTTGGCCCATTATACTTCACTACTATATGAGCTCGCACACAAAAAATTTAAAAATTTCAAGCCATAAATATCTAGGTTTTTTTCACTTCAAGAAACAGGAACAAGTGTGCCCGTGGGCAGATGTCAATTTCGGTATATCCTCGAGTTTTGAAACACGGGATCCGATGAAAATTTGACAAGAGTATAAGGCCCTCAACTATGTAGGCCAAAATCAATACCAAATTCACTTTCTAGTTTTTGGACACTGATGCCCTACATGTTGGGGAACGCAGTAATTTCAAAAAAATTCCTACGATCACGCAAGATCTATCTAGGTGATGCATAGCAACGAGAGGGGAGAGTGTTGTCTACGTACCCTTGTAGACCGAAAGTGAAAGCGTTATGACAACGCGGTTGATGTAGTCGTACGTCTTCACGGTCCGACCGATCCTAGCACCGAATGTACGGCACCTCCGCGATCTGCACACGTTAAGCTTGGTGACGTCCCATGAACTCTAGATCCAGCTGAGGTCGAGGGAGAGTTTCGTCAGCATGACGGCGTGATGACGGTGATGATGAAGTTACCGACAAAGGGCTTCGCCTAAGCACTACAACGATATGACCGAGGTGGAAATCTGTGGAGGGGGCACCACACACAGCTAAGACAACTGTCAACTTGTGTGTCCTAGGGTGCCCCCTCCCCACGTATATAAAGGAGGGAGGGGGAGGCCGGCCGGCCCTCTTAGGCGCGCCAAGGGGGGAGGAATCCTCCTCCTAGTAGGAGTAGGACTCCCCCCTTTCCTAGTCCTACTAGGAGAAGAAGGAAGGAGGGGGCGCCGCCCCTCCCCCTAGTCCAATGCGGACTAGGCCCATGGGGGGGGGGCAGCCCTTAGTAGCCCCTCTCTTTCTCCCCTAGGCCCAACAAGGCCCATTACTTCTCCGGTGGTTCCGATAACCCTTTCGGCACTCCAATATATATCCGGTGACCCCCGGAACTCATCCGGTGTCCCAATATAGTCATCCAATATATCAATCTTTATGCTCGACCATTTCGAGACTCCTCATCATGTTCGTGATCACATTCGGGACTCCGAACAACCTTCGGTACATCAAAACACATAAACTCATAATACCGATCGTCATCGAACGTTAAGCGTGCGGACCCTACGGGTTCGAGAACTATGTAGACATGACCGAGACTCATCTCCGGTCAATAACCAATCGCGGAACCTGGATGCTCATATTGGCTCCTACATATTCAACGAAGATCTTTATCGGTCAAACCGCATAACAACATACGTTGTTCCCTTTGTCATCGGTATGTTACTTGCCCGAGATTCGATCGTCGGTATCTCAATACCTAGTTCAATCTCGTTACCGGCAAGTCTCTTTACTCGTTCCTTAATGCATCATCCCGCAACTAACTCATTAGTCACATTGCTTGCAAGGCTTATAGTGATGTGCATTACCGAGAGGGCCCAGAGATACCTCTCCGTAACACGGAGTGACAAATCCTAATCTCGATCTATGCTAACCCAACAAACACCATCGGAGACACCTGTAGAGCATCTTTATAATCACCCAGTTACGTTGTGACGTTTGATAGCACACTAAGTGTTCCTCCGGTATTCGGGAGTTTCATAATCTCATAGTCATAGGAACATGTATAAGTCATGAAGAAAGCAATAGCAATAAACTTAAACGATCATAGTGCTAAGCTAACGGATGGGTCAAGCCAATCACATCATTCTCTAATGATGTGATCCCGTTCATCAAATGACAACACATGTCTATGGCTAGGAAACTTAACCATCTTTGATTAACGAGCTAGTCAATGTAGAGGCATACTAGTGACACTCTGTTTGTCTATGTATTCACACATGTACTAAGTTTCCGGTTAATACAACTCTAGCATGAATAATAAACATTTATCATGATATAAGGAAATATAAATAACAACTTTATTATTGCCTCTAGGGCATATTTCCTTCAGTCTCCCACTTGCACTAGAGTCAATAATCTAGTTCACATCGTTATGTGATTTCACACCAATAGTTTACATCTTTATGTGATTAGTTCACATCTTCATGTGACTAATACCCAAAGGGTTCAATAGAGTAAATAATCTAGTTCACATCGCTATGTGATTAACACCCAAAGAGTGATCATGTTTTGCTTGTGAGAGAAGTTTAGTCTACGGGTCTGCAACATTCAGATCCATATGTATTTTGCAAATTTCTATGTCTACAATACTCTGCACGGAGCTACTCTAGCTAATTGCTCCCACTTTCAATATGTATCTAGATCGAGACTTAGAGTCATCTAGATCGGTGTAAAAGCTTGCATCGGCCTAACTCTTTACGACGAACTCTTTTATCACCTCCATAACCGAGAAATATTTCCTTAGTCCTCTAAGGATAATTTTGACCGCTGTCCAGTGATCAACTGCTAGATCACTATTGTACTCCCTTGCCAAAATCATGCTAAGGTATACAATAGGTCTGGTACACAGCATAGCATACTTTATAGAACCTATGACTGAGGCATAGGGAATGACTTTTCATTCTCTTTCTATTTTCTGCCGTGGTCGGGTTTTGAGTCTTTACTCAACTTCACACCTTGTAACACAGGCAAGAACTCCTTCTTTGACTGATCCATTTTGAACTACTTCAAAAACTTGTCAATTCATGTACTTATTGAAAAAATTTATCAAGCGTCTTGATGCCCAATATGTAAGCAGCTTCTCCGAGGTCTTTCATTGAAAAACACCTTTCAAACACTCCTTTATGCTTTCCAGAAAAATTCTACATCATTTCCGATCAACAATATGTCACTCACATATACTTATCAGAAAGGGTGTAGTGCTCCCACCACTTTCTTGTAAATACAGGCTTCACCACAAGTCTGTATAAAACTATATGCTTTGATCAACTCATCAAAGCGTATATTCCAACTCCGAGATGCTTGCACTAGTCCATAGATGGATCGCTGGCGATTGCACATTTTTGTTAGCACCTTTAGGATCGACAAAACCTTCTGGTTGCATCACATACAACTCTTCTTTAAGAAATCCATTAAGGAATGCAGGTTTGACATCCATTTGCCAAATTTCATAAAATGCGGCAATTGCTAACATGATTCGGACAGACTTTTAAGCATCGATACAAGTGAGAAAATCTCATCGTAGTCAACACCTTGAACTTGTCGAAAACATTTTCGTGACAATTCGAGCTTTGTAGATAGTAACACTACTATCAGCGTCCATCTTCGTCTTGGAGATCCATTTATTCTCTATTGCTTGCCGATCATCGGGCAAGTCAACCAAAGTCCATACTTTGTTCTTATACATGGATCCCATCTCAGATTTCATGGCCTCAAGCCATTTCACGGAATCTGGGCTCATCATCGCTTCCTCATAGTTCGTAGGTTCGTCATGGTCAAGTAAATGACCTCCAGAATAGGATTACCATACCACTCTGGTGCGGATTTTACTCTGGTTGACCTACGAGGTTCGGTAGTAACTTGATCAGATGTTTCATGATCACTATCATTAACTTCCTCACTAATTGGTGTAGGAATCACTGGAAGTGACTGTGATGAACTACTTTCCAATTCGGGAGCAGGTACAATTACCTCACCAAGTTCTACTTTCCTCCCACTCACTTCTTTCGAGAGAAACTCCTTCTCTAGAAAGGATCCATTCTTAGCAACAAATATCTTGCCTTTGGATCTATGATAGAAGGTGTACCCAACAGTTACTTTTGGGTATCCTATGAAGACACACTTCTCCGATTGGGTTCGAGCTTATCAGGTTGAAGCTTTTTGACATAAGCATCGCAGCCCCAAACTTTAAGAAATGACAGCTTAGGTTTCTTGCCAAACCACAGTTCATACGGTGTCATCTCAACGGATTTAGATGGTGCCCTATTTAACGTGAATGCAGCTGTCTCTAATGCATAACCCCAAAATGATAGCGATAACTTAGTAAGAGACATCATAGGTGGCAGTATATCTAATAAAGTGCGGTTACGATGTTCGGACACACCATTACACTGTGGTGTTCCGGGTCGCGTGAGTTGAGAAACTATTCCGCATTGTTTCAAATGAAGATCAAACTCGTAACTCAAATATTCACCTCCACGATCCGATCGTAGAAATTTTATTTTCTTGTTTCGATGATTTTCCACTTCACTCTGAAATTCTTTGAACTTTTCAAATGTTTCAGACTTATGTTTCATTAAGTAGATATACCCATATCTGCTTAAATCATCTGTGAAGGTCAGAAAATAACGATACCCACCGCGAGCCTCAACACTCATCGGACCGCATACATCAGCATGTATTATTTCCAACAAATCTGTTGCTCGCTCCATTGTTCCGGAGAACGGAGTCTTAGTCAACTTGCCCATGAGGCACGGTTCGCAAGTATCAAGTGATTCATAATCAAGTGATTCCAAAAGCCCATCAGCATGGAGTTTCTTCATGCGCTTTACACCAATATGACCTAAACGGCAGTGCCACAAATAAGTTGCACTATCATTATTAACTTTGCATCTTTTGGCTTCAATATTATGAATATGTGTATCACTATGATCGAGATCCAACAAACCATTTTCATTGGGTGTATGACCATAGAAGGTTTTATTCATGTAAACAGAACAACAATTATTGTCTGACTTAAATGAATAACTGTATTGCAATAAACATGATCAAATCATATTCATGCTCAACGCAAACACCAAATAACATTTATTTAGGTTCAACACTAATCCCGAAAGTAGAGTGTGCAATGATGATTATATCAATATTGGAACCACTTCCAACACACATCGTCACTTCACCCTTAACTAGTCTGTGTTCATTCTGCAACTCCCGTTTCGAGTTACTACTCTTAGCAACTGAACCAGTATCAAATGCCGAGGGGTTGCTATAAACACTAGTAAAGTACACATAAATAACATGTATATCAAATATACCTTTGTTCACTCTGCCATCCTTCTTATCCGCCAAGTATCTAGGGTAGTTCCACTTCCAGTGACCATTTCCATTGTAGTAGAATGCTACCTCTTGAGCACTGCGTTGGTTTTCCCTTGAAGAGGAAAGGGTGATGCAGCAAAGTAGCGTAAGTATTTCCCTCGGTTTTTGAGAACCAAGGTATCAATCCAGTAGGAAGCCACACTCAAGTCCCTCGCACCTACACAAACAAATAAAAACCTCGCAACCAACGCAATAAAGGGGTTGTCAATCCCTTCACGGTCACTTACGAAAGTGAGATCTGATAGATATGATAAGATAATATTTTTGGTATTTTTATAATAAAGATGCAAAGTAAAATAAAAGGCAATAAAAATAGCTAAGTGTTGGAAGATTAATATGATGGAAAATAGACCCGGGGGCCATAGGTTTCACTAGTGGCTTCTCTCAAGAGCATAAGTATTACGGTGGGTGAACAAATTACTGTTGAGCAATTGATAGAATTGAGCATAGTTATGAGATTATCTAGGTATGATCATGTATATAGGCATCACGTCCGTGACAAGTAGACCGACTCCTGCCTGCATCTACTACTATTACTCCACACATCGACCGCTATCCAGCATGCATCTAGAGTATTAAGTTCATAATAACAGAGTAACGCATTAGGCAAGATGACATGATGTAAAGGGATAAACTCAAGCAATATGATATAAACCCCATATTTTTATCCTTGATGGCAACAATACAATACGAGTCGGTTCCCTTTCTGTCACTGGGATCGAGCACCGCAAGATTGAACCCAAAGCTAAGCACTTCTCCCATTGCAAGAAAGATCAATCTAGTAGGCCAAACCAAACTGATAATTCGAAGAGACTTGCAAAGATAACCAATCATACATAAAAGAATTCAGAGAAGATTCAAATATTGTTCATAGATAAAATTGATCATAAACCCACAATTCATCGGTCTCAACAAACACACCGCAAAATAAGATTACATCGAATAGATCTCCACGAGAATCGTGGAGAACTTTGTATTGAGATCCAAAGAGAGAGAAGAAGCCATCTAGCTAATAACTATGGACCCGAAGGTTTGAGGTAAACTACTCACACATCATCGGAGGGGCTATGGTGTTGATGTAGAAGCCCTCCGTGATCAATGCCCCCTCCGGCAGGACGCCGGAAAAGGCCCCAAGATGGGATCTCACGGGTACAGAAGGTTGCGGCGGTGGAATTAGGTTTTCGTGGATGCTTCTGTTGGTTTGGGGGTACGTAGGTATATATAGGAGGAAGAAGTACGTCGGTGGAGCAATGTGGGCCCCACGAGGGTGGAGGGCGCGCCCAGGGGGGGGGGGGTAGGCGCGCCCCCTACCTCGTGCCCTCCTGGTTGCTTTCTTGACGTAGGGTCCAAGTCCTCTGGATCACGTTCGTTCCAAAAATCACGTTCCCGAAGGTTTCATTCCGTTTGGACTCCGTTTGATATTCTTTTTCTGCGAAACTCTGAAATAGGCAAAAAACAACAATTTGGGCTGGGCCTCCGGTTAATAGGTTAGTCCCAAAAATAATATAAAAGTGTATAATAAAGCCCTTTAAACATCCAAAACAGAATATAATATAGCATGGAACAATCAAAAAGTATAGATACGTTGGAGACGTATCAAGCATCCCCAAGCTTAATTCCTGCTCGTCCTCGAGTAGGTAAATGATAAAAACAGAATTTTTGATGTGGAATGCTACTTAGCATAATTTCAATGTAATTCTTCTTATTGTGGCACGAATTTTCAGATTTGATATGATTCAAGATAAAAGTTTGATGTTGACATAAAAACAATAATCTTTCAAGCATGCTAACCAAGCAATTATGTCTTATCAAAATAACATAGCCAAAGCAAGTTATCCCTACAAAATCATATAGTCTGGATATTCTCCATCTTCCCCACACAAAATATTCATATCATGTACAACCCCGGTTTTAGCCAAGCAATTGGTTCATACTTTTTAACGCGCTTAAGCCTTTTCAACTTTTACGCAATACATGAGCGCAAGCCATGGATATAGCACTATGGTGGAATAAGGTATAATGATAGGGGTTATGTGGGAAGACAAAAAAGGAGAAAGTCTCACATCAACGAGGCTAATCAACGGGCTATGGAGATGCCCATCAATTGATGTCAATGCAAGGAGTAGGGATTGCCATGCAACAGATGCACTTAGAGCTATAAGTGTATGAAAGCTCAACCATGATATTACCACCTTTATATCTCAAAACAATTATCAAGCATCAAATTTCTCATGATATTATAATTAAAGTAAATTGCCATGCTGTTTTAAGACTCTCAAAATAATATAAGTGAAGCATGAGAGAACAATAGTTTCTATAAAACAAATCCACCACCGTGCTCTAAAAGATATAAGTGAAGCACTAGAGCAAAACTATATAGCTCAAAAAATATAAGTGAAGCACATAGAGTATTCTAATAAATTCCAATTTATGTGTGTGTCTCTCAAAAGGTGTGTACAGCAAGTATGATTGTGGTAAACTAAAAAAAACAAAGACTCAAATCATACAAGACGCTCCAAGCAAAACACATATCATGTGGTGACTAAAAATATAGCTCCAAGTAAAGTTACCGATGGAAGTAGACGAAAGAGGGGATGCCCCGTAAAATAAAAAAAACAAAGACTCAAATCATACAAGACGCTCCAAGCAAAACACATATCATGTGGTGACTAAAAATATAGCTCCAAGTAAAGTTACCGATGGAAGTAGACGAAAGAGGGGATGCCTTCCGGGGCATCCCCAAGCTTTGGCTTTTAGGTGTCCTTAGATTATCTTGGGGTGCCATGGGCATCCCCAAGCTTAGGCTCTTGCCACTCCTTGTTCCATAATCCATCAAATCTTTTATCCAAAACTTGAAAACTTCACAACACAAAACTTACAAGAAAATCTCGTGAGCTCCGTTAGTGAAAGAAAACAAAACACCACTTCAAGGTACTGTAATGAACTCATTATTTATTTATATTGGTGTTAAAACTACTGTATTCCAACTTCTCTATAGTTTATAAACTATTTTACTAGCCATAGATTCATCAAAATAAGCAAACAACACACGAAAAACAGAATCTGTAAAAAACAGAACAGTCTGTAGTAATCTGTAACTAACGCAAACTTCTGGAACTCCAAAAAATCTACAAAAATAGGAAGACCTAGAAAATTTGTTTATTGATCTGCTGCAATTGGAATCAATATTTTATCAAGTTCTGGTGATTTTTAACAATTGTTTTCGTGAACAGAAAGTTTCTGGAATTTTCAGCAAGATCAAATAACTAACATCCAAGAAGTTCCTATAGGTTAAACTTGGCACAAACACTAATTAAAACATAAAAACAAATCTAACCAGAGGCTAGATCAAATATTTATTCCTAAACATAAGCAAAAAGCAAAAAAACCAAAATGAAATTGGGTTGCCTCCCAACAAGCGCTATCGTTTAACGCCCCTAGCTAGGCATAAAAGCAAGGATAGATCTAGGTATTGCCATCTTTGGTAGGCAATCCATAAGTGGCTCTCATAATAGATTCATATGGTAGTTTAATTTTCTTTCTAGGAAAGTGTTCCATGCCTTTCTTTAAGGGAAATTGGAATCTAATATTCCCTTCCTTCATATCAATAATTGCACTAATCGTTCTAAGGAAATGTCTACCAAGAATAATAGGACATGAAGGATTGCAATCTATGTCAAGAACGATAAAATCTACGGGCACATAGTTCCTATTTGCAACAATAAGAACTACATTAATTCTTCCCATAGGTTTCTTAATGGTGGAATCCGCAAGGTGCAAGTTTAAAGAGCAATCATCAAATTCGCAGAAACCTAACAAATCACACAAAGTTTTTGGAATCGTGGAAACACTAGCACCCAAATCACACAAAGCATAGCATTCATGATCTTTAATTTTAATTTTAATAGTAGGTTCCCACTCATCATAAAGTTTTCTAGGGATAGAAACTTCCAACTCAAGTTTTTCTTCATAAGATTGCATCAAAGCATCAACAATATGTTTGGTAAAAGCTTTATTTTGGCTATAAGCATGAGGAGAATTTAGTACGGATTGCAACAAGGAAATACAATCTATCAAAGAGCAATTATCATAATTAAATTCCTTGAAATCCAAAATAGTGGGTTCATTGATATCTAAAGTTTTAACTTCTTCAATCTCACTTTTATCAATTTTAGCATCAAGATCTAAAAACTCCGAATTTTTGGAACGCCTTCTAGGTAAAGGTGACTCATATTCAGTCCCGTCATTATCAAGATTCATATTGCAAAACAAAGATTTAATAGGGGACACATCAATAACTTTTAGATCTTCATCTTTATTTTCATAGAAACCAGAAGAACACGCCTTCATAAAGCAATCTTTCTTAGCACGCATCCTAGCGGTTCTTTCTTTGCACTCATCAATGGAAATTCTCATGGATTTGAGAGACTCATTGATATCATACTTAGGTGAAATAGATCTAAGTTTCAAAGAATCACCATCAAGGGAAATTCTATCTACGTTCCTAGCCAATTCATCAATCTTAGGCAGCTTTTCTTCAAGCAAAGCATTGAAATTCTTTTGTGAATTCATAAATTCTTTAACACTAGTCTCAAATTCAGAGGGCATCTTATTAAAATTTCCATAAGAGTTATTGTAGGAATTACCATAATTATTAGAGGAATTACTAGGATATGCCCTAGGATTAAAGTTTCCTCTATATGCGTTGTTACCAAAATTATTCGTACCAACAAAATTCACATCCATAGATTCATTATTATTCTCAATCAAAGTAGACAAAGGGATATCATTAGGATCAGAAGAAACACTCTTAGTAGCAAATAATTTCATAAGTTCATCCATCTTTCCACTCAAAACATTAATTTCTTCTATCGCATGCACTTTTTTATTAGTAGATCTTTCAGTGTGCCATTGAGAATAATTAACCATACTATTATCTAGGAGTTTAGTAGCTTCTTCTAAAGTGATTTCCATAAAAGTGCCTCCCGCGGCCGAATCTAAAAGATTTCTAGAAGCAAAATTCAATCTGGCATAAATTTTTTGTATAATCATCCACAAATTCAAACCATGTGTAGGGCAATTACGTATTATTAATTTCATCCTCTCCCAAGCTTGTGCAACATGTTCATGATCAAGTTGCTTAAAATTCATAATATCGTTTCTAAGAGAGATGATCTTAGCGGGAGGAAAATACTTAGAGATAAAAGCATCTTTGCACTTATTCCAAGAATCAATACTATTTTTAGGCAAAGATGAAAACCAAGCCTTAGCACGATCTCTAAGCGAAAAAGGAAATAGCTTCAATTTAACAATATCATTGTCCACATCTTTATTCTTTTGCATATCGCACAAATCGACGAAGCTATTTAGATGGGTAGCGGCATCTTCACTAGGAAGGCCGGCGAATTGATCTTTCATGACAAGATTCAATAAAGCAGTATTGATTTCACAAGATTCAGTGTTGGTAAGAGGAGAAATCGGACTGCTAAGAAAATCATTGTTGTTGGTATTGGTAAAGTCACACAATTTAGTATTATCTTGAGCCATCGTGACAAGCAAGCAATCCAACACACGAGCAAACAAGAAGCGAGCAAAGAAAAAGAGGCGAACGGAAAATAGAGGGCGAATAAAACGGCAAGGGTGAAGTGGGGGAGAGGAAAATGAGAGGCAAATGGAAAATAACGTAATGCGGGAGATAAGAGTTTGTCATGGGTACTTGGTATGTTGACTTTTGCATAGACTCCCCGGCAACGGTGCCAGAAATCCTTCTTGCTACCTCTTGAGCACTGCGTTGGTTTTCCCTTGAAGAGGAAAGGGTGATGCAGCAAAGTAGCGTAAGTATTTCCCTCAGTTTTTGAGAACCAAGGTATCAATCCAGTAGGAAGCCACGCTCAAGTCCCTCGCACCTACACAAACAAATAAAAACCTAGCAACCAACGCAATAAAGGGGTTGTCAATCCCTTCACGGTCACTTACGAAAGTGAGATCTGATAGATATGATAAGATAATATTTTTGGTATTTTTATAATAAAGATGCAAAGTAAAATAAAAGACAATAAAAATAGCTAAGGTTGGAAGATTAATATGATGGAAAATAGACCCGGGGGCCATAGGTTTCACTAGTGGCTTCTCTCAAGAGCATAAGTATTACGGTGGGTGAACAAATTACTGTTGAGCAATTGATAGAACTGAGCATAGTTATGAGAATATCTAGGTATGATCATGTATATAGGCATCACGTTCGTGACAAGTAGACCGACTCCTGCCTGCATCTACTACTATTACTCCACACATCGACCGCTATCCAGCATGCATCTAGAGTATTAAGTTCATAAGAACAGAGTAACGCTTTAAGTAAGATGACATGATGTAGAGGGATAAACTCATGCAATATGATATAAACCCCATCTTGTTATCCTTGACGGAAACAATACAATACGTGCCTTGCTGCCTCTGCTGTCACTGGCAAAGGACACCGCAAGATTGAACCCAAAGCTAAGCACTTCTCCCATTGCAAGAAAGATCAATCTAGTAGGCCAAACCAAACTGATAATTCAAAGAGACTTGCAAAGATAACCAATCATACATAAAAGAATTCAGAGAAGATTCAAATATTGTTCATAGATAAACTTGATCATAAACCCACAATTCATCGGTCTCAACAAACACACCGCAAAAGAAGATTACATCGAATAGATCTCCACGAGAATCGTGTAGAACTTTGTATTGAGATCCAAAGAGAGAGAACAAGCCATCTAGCTAATAACTATGGACCCGAAGGTTTGAGGTAAACTACTCACACATCATCGGAGGGGCTATGGTGTTGATGTAGAAGCCCTCCGTGATCAATGCCCCCTCCGGCAGGATGCCGGAAAAGGCCCCAAGATGGGATCTCACGGGTACAGAAGGTTGCAGCGGTGGAATTAGGTTTTCGTGGATGCTTCTGTTGGTTTGGGGGTACGTAGGTATATATAGGAGGAAGAAGTACGTCGGTGGAGCAACGTGGGCCCCACGAGGGTGGAGGGCGCGCCCAGGGGGGTAGGCGCGCCCCCTACCTCGTGCCCTCCTAGTTGCTTTCTTGACGTAGGGTTCAAGTCCTCTGGATCACGTTCGTTCCAAAAATCACGTTCCCGAAGGTTTCATTCCGTTTGGACTCCGTTTCATATTCTTTTTCTGCAAAACTCTGAAATAGGCAAAAAAAACAACAATTTGGGCTGGGCCTCTGGTTAATAGGTTAGTCCCAAAAATAATATAAAAGTGTATAATAAAGCCCTTTAAACATCCAAAACCGAATATAATATAGCATGGAACAATAAAAAATTATAGATACGTTGGAGACGTATCATAGAAGCACTCAGTCTCAGGCTTAGGTCCAGACTTGGGCTTCTTCACTTGAGCAGCAACTTGCTTGCTGTTCTTCTTGAAGTTCCCCTTCTATCCCTTTGCCCTTTTCTTGAAACTAGTGGTCTTGTTAACCATCAACACTTGATGCTCTTTCTTGATTTCTACCTTCATCAATTTCAGCATTGCGAAGAGCTCGGGAAATACTTTCGTCATCCCTTGCATATTATAGTTCATCACGAAGTTCTAGTAACTTGGAGATAGTGACTAGAGAACTTTGTCAAATACTATCTTATCTGGAAGATTAACTCCCACTTGATTCAAGTAATTGTAGTACCCAGACAATCTGAGTACATGCTCACTGGTTGAGCTATTCTCCTTCATCTTGTAGGCAAAGTACTGTCAGAGGTCTCATACCTCTCGACACGGGCATGAGTATGAAATACTAATTTCAACTCTTGGAACATCTTATATGCTCCATGACGTTCAAAACGTTTTTGAAGTCCCGGTTCTAAGCCATAAAGCATGATGCACTAAACTATCAAGTAGTCATCATACCGAGATTTTGTCAAAACATTCATAACGTCTGCATCTGCTCCTGCAATAGGTCTGTCACCTAGCGGTGCATCAAGGACATAATTCTTCTGTGCAGCAATGAGGAAAATCCTTAGATCACGGCAAGTCCGCATCATTGCTACTATCATCTTTCAACTTATATTTCTCTAGGAACATATAAAAATAAATGGGGAGCTACATCGCGAGCTATTGATCTACAACATAGATATGCTAATACTACCAGGACTAAGTTCATGATAAATTAAAGTTCAATTAATCATATTACTTAAGAACTCCCACTTAGATAGACATCCCTCTAATAAGTGATCACGTGATCCATATCAACTAAACCATGTCCGATCATCACGTGAGATGGAGTAGTTTTCAATGGTGAACATCACTATGTTGATCATATCTACTGTATGATTCACGCTCGACCTTTCGGTCTCAGTGTTCCGAGGCCATATCTGCATATGCTAGGCTCGTCAAGTTTAACCCTAGTATTATGCGTGTGCAAAGCTGGCTTGCACCCGTTGTATGTGAACGTAGAGCTTATCACACCCGATCATCACGTGGTGTCTCGGCACGACGAACTGTCGCAATGGTGCATACTCAGGGAGAACACTTATACCTTGAAATTTAGTGAGAGATCATCTTATAATGCTACCGCCGAACTAAGCAAAATAAGATGCATAAAGGATAAACATCACATGCAATCAATATAAGTGATATGTGTGACGCCCGGATAATTAAGCTACAGTAAACCTCTGTTAATGATGCCACGTCACCATAGTTACTATTGCTAATCTCGCGTTAGTTCGAAACCGATTCAATTTCAATTTCAAAATCAACTCAAACGGTAATAGTTTTCAAACATTAAAACTAAAATGTTTGGGTTGTGCCAAATAATGCATAGGTATTTATGGTGGAGAAACCACACTTTTATAAAATATTTAAATACTCTAAAATGATTTAAACAGTAGCAAAAACAATTATTTAAACGCTTTGAAAATATTAAAACAAATGAAAAACTATTTTATTTAAAGTTCCCATTTTAATGTGGTTGTGGTATAATTAGAACTACCAATTTAGGATCTATTGCTATAATTAATAAAACTAATTAAACTGAAGAGATAAGTGAAAACATAAAAAGGTAAAAAAGTAAAAGAGAAAACTACTAGCACTTAAGGCCCGTGGCTACAGGAGCTAGGCCAGCCCACCAACAACCCTCATCCCCTACCTCTCTGTTCACCACACCCCGTGGACACAGAGGGCTCGTCCATGGTCGGGGATCGCCACGCGGCGTGCATCCAGCTCCCCCGGCGTCCTACTTGACTCCCCTCGATGCCCTGTGAACCCTAGCTTGCCATTCGCCCTTCCCTCGCGCCGCTTCCTTCTTCCCCGCGCACATCCGAGCCGCCGCCGCCATGACCCTCCTCGTCCACGTGGTCACCGAACTCCTCTCCGGCTAGAAGTGTGTCCAGGAGCTCCTCCGTGGTCGTCTTCGTCGTCTACGCGCATCGGTTCGAGCACGAACGCCGTCATGCCATCGCCATCATCGGATCTCATCGCCATGGGCGCCGTCTCGATCCGCTCCACCCCAAGCCTCTCCGACCTCGCCGTCCGCTCCTCTGTGTCCGCGGTGAGCTCCCGATGCTCCTGCGCCTTTTCCCACTACATCTCTCGTTCTATATCATCATTGTTGTAGCTGCCGTAGGTGCGCCGCCACGGGGCTCGTCGTTCCCGGCGATTCTGGCAACCCCAAAGCCTCTCGTGACCTCCCAAATCCAAGCGTGCCTGCTACTCGAGCGCTACCGCTCTGTTGCACGGCGACTGCTCTAGTGCTGCTGCTGCTTTGCCTCTGTCGTTGCTTCTACTTGATGCTGTCGCTGCGTCCTGCTACGGTGCGATGCTACTACCGCCCACTACCCCGACCGCGGCTCCCCCTCCCACGTCCACACACCCGCCTGCGCGCCTCCTCCTTTCTCCCTTGCCGCGCCGCCCGCGCCCTGCTCCTCTGCTGCCCGCGCCATCGCCACGCCTCGCGCCGTAGCCGCTCGTCGACCGCTCGCATGTGGCCTGCTCCCCCACCGTCGGGCCCGCGTCCGCCGACGCCTGCAGGACCCAGCGCCCGCCCGCTGCCACCAGCCGCCTGCCTGCGCGCGGCCGCCCCTCCCCCAGTCGCGGCCTCGCTCACCCCGGCTGGCGCCCGCCGCCCCATGCCCGCCGCAGGCCTGAGCTCCATCGCCGCCCCGCTCACTGACGCTGCCGCCACAACCCACCACCGGCTCCCCCACGGCCACCGTTCGACTCGCTCGGGAGTGCTCGTTCGAACGCCACCACCCACGCGAGCTCCCGTGGCCGGAGTCGGCCTGCCGACGATTGCCGGAGCCGCCGGATTAGCGCCGGTGGTTACGCTGACGTGGCACCATTAGATTAGGCTAATCACGCGCTTAATTACCTCCCCTATGTATGATAGTGGGACCCGCTGTTTAATTAGAACCATTTAATTAAAGGAAATAAACTGTTAGTTTTAAGCTGAGTCACTGACTACTGGGTCCCGCTGGACCCAATTGACTAGTCAACTCTGCTGATTGGGGACTCCCAGTCATTGACAGGTGGGACCGCCTGGGCCCCTTTGACTTCATTGACCAGTCAACTGATCAACAGTTGACTAGGCTGACTTGGCCCCTGGCCCCACATGTCTGTCTTAGTAGAACATATATGGGTACACTTCTGTGTACCCGTAGTAATTTCCCTTTTATTTTCGATTTAATTTAACTTCAGAAAATGAATAAAACTTTGAAAATTAATATAAAAAAAATCTGTAGGTCGGATGAAAAAACTTTGTACATGAAAGTTGCTGAGAACGACGAGACGAATCCGAATACGTAGTCCGTTTGTCAGCCACATGTCCCTAGCATAGCGAACATGGAACTTTCCCCCTCCGGTCCGTCTGTCCGAAAACGTCAAACACCGGGAATACTTTCCCGGATGTTCCCCCCCTTCGCCGGCATTGCCTAGTACCGCGTTAGCGCATACCTAGCACCGCGTATTGCCTCGTTATGTTTTGTGATGCTTTGTTTGCCCCATATTTACTGTTTCTTCCCCCCTTTTCTTCTCCGGTAGACCCCGAGACCGGCGCTGATGCCGCTGAGTACGACTACGTCACCGACGACCCTTCTTCCTGTACAACAGAGCTTCCAGGCAAGCCCCCCCTTGATCACCAGATATCGCCTATTCCTTCTGTCTACTGCTTGCATTAGAGTAGTGTAGCATGTTACTGCTTTCGGTTAATCATATTCTGCTGCATAGCCTGTCATTGTTGCTACAGTTGTTACCCTTACCTGCAATCATAATTGCTTAGTATAGGATGCCAGTATTCCATCAGTGGCCCTACACACTTGTTCGTCTGCCATGCTATACTACTGGGCCGTGGTCACTTCGGGAGGTGATCACGGGCATATGCTATATACTTTATACTGTTACACTACTTATGGTACTGTTCGGAGATGGGGGCAGAAGGGGCAGGTGGCTCCATCCCGGTAGAGGTGGGCCTGGGTTCCCGACGGCCCCCGACTGTTACTTTGTGGTGGAGCGACAGGGCAGGTTGAGACCACCTAGGAGAGAGGTGGGACTGGCCCAGGTTGGCGTCCGCGGTTACTTCAAAATAACACGCTTAACGAGATCTTGGTATTTGATCTGAGTCTGGCCACTGGCCTATACGCACTAACCAGCTACGCGGGAACAGTTATGGGCACTCGACGTCGTGGTATCAGCCGAGGCCTTCGTGACGTCAGCGACTGAGCGGCACACGCCGGATTGGACTGGAACGCCTGCTAGGCTAGGTCTGCTTCCGGCCGCCCATGCAACGTGCGTGTGTGCAATGGGCGATGGGCCCAGACCCCTGCGCCATAGGATTTAGACTGACGTGCTGACCTCTCTATTGTGCCTAGGTGGGGCTGCGACGTGTTGATCTTCCGAGGCCGGGCATGACCCAGGAAAGTGTGTCCGGCCAAATGGGATCGAGCATGTTGGGTTATGTGGTGCACCCCTGCAAGGAAGTTTATCTATTCGAATAGCCGTGATCTTCGGTAATAGGACGACTTGGAGTTGTACCTTGACCTTATGACAACTAGAACCGGATACTTAATAAAACACACCCTTCCAAGTGCCAGATATAACCCGATGATCGCTCCCACATAGGGCGACGAGGGGAGGATCGTCAGGTAGGTTTATGCTATGCGATGATACTTGGTGAACTTACCATCTACTCTCTTCTACATGCTGCAAGATGGAGACTGCCATAAGCGTAGTCTTCGACAGGATTAGGTATCCCCCTCTTATTCTGGCATTCTGTAGTTCAGTCCACCGATATGGCCCTTTACACATATACCCATGCATATGTAGTGTAGCTCCTTGCTTGCAAGTACTTTGGATGAGTACTCACGGTTGCTTTTCTCCCTATTTCCCCCTTTCCCTTCTAACTGGTTGTCGCAACTAGATGCCGGAGCCCAGGAGCCAGACGCCACCGTCGACGACGACGCCTACTACACTGGAGGTGCCTACTACTACATGCAGGCCGCCGCCGACGACCAGGAGTAGTTTAGGAGGATCCCAGGCAGGAGTTATGCGCCTCTTTCGATATGTATCCCAGTTTGTGCTAGCCATCTTATGGCAAACTTGTTTAACTCATGTCTGTACTCAGATATTGTTGCTTCCGCTGACTCGTCTATGATCGAGCACTTGTATTCGAGCCCTCGAGGCCCCTGGCTTGTATTATGATGCTTGTATGACTTATTTATGTTTTTAGAGTTGTGTTGTGATATCTTCCCGTGAGTCCCTGATCTTGATCGTACACGTTTGCGTGCATGATTAGTGTATGATTGAGTTGGGGGCGTCACAAGTTGGTATCGGAGCCGACTGCCTATAGGAATCCCCCTTCCACACTCCTTGGCCGAAGTCGTGTCTAGTCACTACAAAACTTTTACTAACATGGTTCTGTGTCTTACGGGACCACGTCGCCATTGGGTGGTATTAGGATCTTTTATTCCTCAACCTATACTCTGGGACTCTGACATCTCTTCTATTCGTGTTAAATGAATTTTGCTAACTCTAACATTAGGATCTCGTGATCACTTCCACCCGGAGAGCCCCGTGTTACCGATGACCGCCTGCTGCACCAGAAGATTCCGAAGATACTCTACGATGTGCTCTCGTGACTATGTGCCATCGCTTTTGCAATTCACTTCCATCGATAATTCCCTCTGGATAACTACTTACACATGTCGTTCATATTGTCATCCCCAGTTGCTCTTGTTATTACAAGATGTCTACTCTCCGATATTCCGAGAATTCTTTATGCCTACTGCCTTGCAGTTCTTTACCACATGAATACCCCTGCAAATAATTACTCGCACTTATTGAGTATTCATCCATCCCCAGTTGTTCATATGTTTCATATGATACTTTGAAATAATATCCGATCTTTTGAGAATCCTCTTTAAAACTATTGCTCTGCATATACTTGTCTGCTTGTATTGTGGATGCTTCCCATAGGTCTAGCAACATTCATTAGTCTCCTTTGACACCGTCATTTTGATCCTATTGATTCAACATGAGTGCGAATGCACGCAATCATCGGTTGATCCTTTTAAAATTATCTATTTGGCTGATATGTCATTTTGAACATGAGCTGGTTGTCGACCAATCAAATTGTCGTCAATTGTACCCCTAAGCCTATTCAACTTATCCATTCTGAATCAGACCGTTGGCTTCTGATCCCTTGATTTGTAAATGATAATTCATTTACATTTGAGCTTTGAATCAGTCAGTTGTTTGTATAATCCGATGCCCTTTCGTTCCTTCTTCCTCTGATAGAGTACCGATACTCGCATCAGCTCCATTGTAGACCACACGACCCCCTTGTTGGATTATTATCCGATAGTGTCCTTCCTATTCAATAACCTTGTGAGCCTTTCCATGGGTATATAATGCCTTTGGTAATTTGTATCCTCTGCTTCGATAACCATACTGTACTTTCGGGCTTGTGTTAATTACTCCTAAAGTTTGTGGTATATGTTCCTAAGATGCCCTGATGGGTTGAACCTATACCTTCCCCAAAACCGTATGGACCCGAAAGTTTTCACAAGTCATACCCTTCTGGTGTTTTACCAGATAATTTTCTACCATACAACTTCTTCGAAGATGAGGAGTGAATGAAAGGTTAGACATTGAAGAAGTGGGAGTCGACCCTGAACTTTGTGTTCATGCCCATGGACCCAATGTGGAACTTATCATGGAAGCTTCTTGCAAAAGTATTGAATCATTTGAATAATTCTTCCGGAGTCATTATATTGGATCCCTTACAGCTATGGTTCCGACCATGCTAACTTTATTTAATATATTCCTGAAAGGAAACCATTCCAGTGCCTCATCTATTTTGACAAGGTTAAAGTATCTGCTATCGTTACTCAACAATCCAGTTCAGTTTCTATCCTGATCTACTTTCGAGTATTACCCCCTGGTATCTCGAGGATACCAACCCATTGCACTTCATCTTATGAATTTCTGATGAAGTAATACCTTTCCCTATCATAGTCACTCCACGAGTTCTAGGTTGTCGTCAACTGAGAACCCCAAATAGTGAATCGAGTCCGCACTGCAATTCGACAACTCTTAGTAATCTTCATTGCTTAAGAGTTTTGTACTCGATCATGTCATTCCCAACTGGTTGACTACATCATCATCGTCAGGCTGACTGCTTGACCATTCTACCTATGTCCTTCATCCCCGGGACACAATCCCGACAGTGCTCTAAGCTTACATCGAACTTTCCGCATCATATTGTTTGTCTTGAGAGACAACTCTGTATTATGAGATGGCATCTTATCTATGGTTATAGTAACCTTTTGCTTCATCATTCCCTTGGTGTGATGTCGTCGCCGATCGATTACATCTTCTTGAAACCTCTCGATAAATGTGTAGTGATCATCGTCAACATTTTAACTTCTTCCGAGACGTACATTGAGTTCCTGATGAGAAATTCCATGCTTGCCCCCTCGATGATTTGTGTT
Organism: Triticum aestivum; assembly: GCF_018294505.1. Taxonomy (NCBI): domain Eukaryota; kingdom Viridiplantae; phylum Streptophyta; class Magnoliopsida; order Poales; family Poaceae; genus Triticum; species Triticum aestivum. The sequence goes on from NC_057802.1 coordinate 36,731,101, forward strand.
AACATTGACAACATTATTGATCTCCTCCCAACACAAAACTTGTTCTAGTTTTGCATGGTACCTTGAGTTCCTTGCTATTCAACTTATGTTATGTTCTACCTTGAAGTGTTACTGTCTTTTATGTCAAGGATGTTGTGAGGACTGCGCCACCTCTTAAGGAATTCTTGGTATTGTGATACTTCTCACCCTCACAATTCTTTCTTGGTCCCCGTGTTGGTTTTAACCGGGATACCAACACGTGAACCGTGCTGCTTGGATTATGTACTTCTAGCAACCCTATTGCTTTGAAGTTAATGGTCGATAGTTTCATTCTAAGTCTATTGCTTATTGAATCATCATTCAAACATTGATCGTGCTACCTAGTCCAGATGTCCGGGTGCCCCCTTCTATCATTGTTAAATTGTGTATGTTTTCCTCGAGCATACATCATTATATCATTTGATCTGACTAATGTTATCTCCTTCTTCACATAACTGTGGAAATTCGTCTTTTTGGAAATCTCAATGAATTGTCGCTGAGTCAATCAGCCACCTCCTCACCTCTCCTTGGTTTAATGATGAACTCTTATTTTGGATCTCGCTTCCATAGTTCATTTCCCGAGAACCTTAAAATGTTGTCTCATCAATTTGTGTCGCACCTTTTCTTCCCAGACATCCTGAGTCTGAGGTATCCTAACACCGATCAGATCTGAATCTCGGTCAGATATGATGGTTGGAACACTTTCCAAGAGTCACAACATTGGTCTTTATATGACCCGGTAAGGTGATGTCATGCCTAGCACACCTGGCCGGAGGACCTATTGTTATAGTTTCCATCCTAGCAAGGTTAACCATTCTTCCATGAGGAAATTGTGAGACTTACTCTGTAAGTTGTTCCTGATGAATCCTTTGTATATCCAAGTCCGACCTTTGCCTGAACACCATGTCAATGCTATCTCAAAGCATGTCTGTGGTACTCCGATTTTCAACAAGAACATTTGAAGCCCAATGCTAAATGTTTCTTGCTCAATTATCCAAACACCGTTGTATGGGTAGTGTCATGAAGTTTCTCTCCCCTTACCTAAAGGGTTTTCTACATTATGTCTTGTCACAGATATCAGGCTCTGCTTGTCCTTGGGAAGGATATGCCCCTGAAATATGTGTTTAAACACATTTTTCCTTTCCATTGTTCTGTTTAACCTGATAATCATATTTTCCTTTCCATTGTTTGGTTTAACCTTTCTTGTGATCTATATGATCTAAGCAGTATTATTCTCCTACTTATGCAAACGCCTTGGTGTACGACCGTGTCAGTAAGACCCTGTTACTATTGTTGATGACATTCCGGTAACCACCGATGGACGAGAACTTTTCCTATTGATCCGCCTCGTTTCAACGAGTAGGAAAATGGTTCTCTTCGTCCCTCGCCCTTGGTACTGACGTTGTTGCTGACATATAACTGACAGACTACCCTCTGACATGCCTTGCTATCATGATCGTGCAAGATGTCACCGCCCTTCCTACTTTAACCCACATGATGGGCCCATAACCCGCAAGTTCCATAGGATCGAAACCTGACTCTCTTATACACCTCTATTTCCAAAGTTATTCCTCACGCTTGGCTTTGTCTGTAGATCACGAGCCACCTTCCTAGAGATGGTCTGTTCCGGTATCATATGCAATACTTAATCTTGTTGCTTTGAACCCCTTTCACGCCCTATTTCAGGCATCGAGCGATTGCCTGCCCGCTCGAAACTTCCCATGATACCTCCTTACTTTGCTCTCGATAATTTTCTTAAGTTTCAATTCGAGAGTTACTTTCTGCCACCTTCCTCGATGTTATCGACCAGATAGTCAACCTTACAGAGGTCCGTTCTCCCGGAATACCCCCTCCCCTTTTATTCTTTCGTAAGTACGATGGAGTTCCTGAAAAAAGGATGCCGGCTTCATTATGATGACGTGAAGCAGAGAAATGAAGACCTCAATGTAATGGATCGATCTCTTCGAGAAGGACAACCAAGATCTAGAAGATACGTTAGAATTTCGTTACCAAATCCCTTCCCCCCTTACTCCCTCTCTTAAAATCTCGGGACGAGATTTCTTGTAGTGGAGGAGAATTGTGACGACCGGATAATTAAGCTATAGTAAACCTCTGTTAATGATGCCACATCACCATAGTTACTGTTGCTAATCTCGCGTTAGTTCAAAACCGATTCAATTTCAAATTCAAAATCAACTCAAACGGTAATAGTTTTCAAACATTAAAACTAAAATGTTTGGGTTGTGCCAAATAATGCATATGTATTTATGGTGGAGAAACCACACTTTTATAAAATATTTAAATATTCTAAAATGATTTAAACAGTAGCAAAAACAATTATTTAAATGCTTTGAAAATATTAAAACAAATGAAAAACTATTTTATTTAAAGTTCCCATTTTAATGTGGTTGTGGTATAATTAGAACTACCAATTTAGGATCTATTGCTATAATTAATAAAACTAATTAAACTGAAGAGATAAGTGAAAACATAAAAGAAATAAATAAAAGAAAAGGTAAAAAAAGTAAAAGAGAAAACTACTAGCACTTAAGGCCCGTGGCTACAGGAGCCGGGCCAGCCCACCAACAACCCTCATCCCCTACCTCTCTGTTCACCACACCCCGTGGACACAGAGGGCTCGTCCATGGTCGGGGATCGCCACGCGGCGTGCATCCAGCCCCCCGGCGTCCTACTTGACTCCCCTCGATGCCCTGTGAACCCTAGCTTGCCATTCCCCCTTCCCTCGCGCCGCTTCCTTCTTCCCCGCGCACATCCGAGCCGCCGCCGCCATGACCCTCCTCGTCCACGTGGTCACCGAACTCCTCTCCGGCTAGAAGTGTGTCCAGGAGCTCCTCCGTGGTCGTCTTCGTCGTCTACGCGCATCGGTTCAAGCACGGACAACGTCATGCCATCGCCATAATCGGATCTCATCGCCACGGGCGCCGTCTCGATCCGCTCCACCCCAAGCCTCTCCGACCTCGCCATCCGCGGTGAGCTCCCGATGCTTCTGCGCCTTTTCCCACTACATCTCTCGTTCTATATCGTCATTGTTGTAGCTGCCGTAGGTGCGCCGCCGCGGGGCTTGTCGTTCCCGGCGATTCTGGCAACCCCAAAGCCTCTCGTGACCTCCCAAATCCACGCGTGCCTGCTACTCGAGCGCTATCGCTCTGTTGCGCGGCGACTGCTCTAGTGCTGCTGCTGCTTTGCCTCTGTCGTTGCTTCTACTTGATGCTGTCGCTGCGTCCTGCTACGGTGCGATGCTACTACCGCCCACTACCCCGACCGCGGCTCCCCCTCCCACGTCCCACACGCCCGCCTGCGCGCCTCCTCCTTTCTCCCTTGCCGCGCCGCGCGCGCCCTGCTCCTCTGCTACCCGCGCCATCGCCACGCCTCGCGCCGTAGCCGCTCGTCGCCCGCTCGCCCGTTGCCTGCTCCCCCACCGTCGGGCCCGCCTCCGCTGACGCCTGCAGGACCCAGCGCCCGCCCGCTGCCGCCAGCCGCCTGCCTGTGCGCGGCCGCCCCTCCCGCAGTCGCGGCCTCGCTCACCCCAGCTGGCGCCCGCCGCCCCGTGCCCGCCGCAGGCTCGAGCTCCACCGCCGGCCCGCTCACTGACGCCGCCGCCACAACCCACCACCGGCTCCCTCACGGCCACCGTTCGACTCGCCCGGGAGCGCTCGTTCGAACGCCACCATCTACGCGAGCTCCTGTGGCCGGAGTCGGCCTGCCGACGATTGCCGGAGCCGCCGGATTAGCGCCGGTGGTTACGCTGACGTGGCACCATTAGATTAGGCTAATCACGCGCTTAATTACCTCCCCTGTGTATGACAGTGGGACCCGTTGTTTAATTAGAACCATTTAATTAAAGGAAATAAACTGTTAGTTTTAAGCTGAGTCACTGACTACTGGGTCCCGCTGGACCCAATTGACTAGTCAACTCTGCTGACTCGAGACTCCCAGTCAGTGACAGGTGGGACCGCCTGGGCCCTTTGACTTCGTTGACCAGTCAACTGGTCAACAGTTGACTCGGCTGACTTGGCCCCTGGCCCCACATGTCTGTCTTAGTAGCACATATGTGGGTACACTTCTGTGTAGCCGTAGTAATTTCCCTTTTATTTTTGATTTAATTTAAATTCAGAAAATGAATAAAAGTTCGAAAATTAATATAAAATAATCCGTTGCTCGGATGAAAAAACTTTGTACATGAAAGTTGCTGAGAACGACGAGACGAATCCGAATACGTAGTCCGTTTGTCAGCCACACATCCCTAGCATAGCGAACATGGAACTTTCCCCCTTCGGCCCGTCTGTCCGAAAACATAAAACACCGGGAATACTTTCCCGGATGTTCCCCCCTTCGCCGGCATCGCCTAGTACCGCGTTAGCGCATACCTAGCACCGCGTATTGCCTCGTTATGTTTTGTGATGCTTTGTTTGCTCCGTATTTACTGTTCCTCCCCCCTCTTCTTCTCCGGTAGACCCCTAGACTGGCGCTGATGCCGCTGAGTACGACTACGTCACCGACGACCCTTCTTCCTGTACAACAGAGCTTCCAGGCAAGCCCCCCTTGATCACCAGATATCGCCTATTCCTTCTCTCTACTGCTTGCATTAGAGTAGTGTAGCATGTTACTGCTTTCGGTTAATCCTATTCTGCTGCATAGCCTGTCATTGTTGCTACAGTTGTTACCCTTACCTGCAGTCCTAATTGCTTAGTATAGGATGCTAGTATTCCATCAATGGCCCTACACTCTTGTCCGTCTGCCATGCTATACTACTGGCCGTGGTCACTTCGGGAGGTGATCACGGGCATATGCTATATACTTTATACTATTAAATTACTTATGGTACTGTTCGGAGATGGGGGCTGAAGGGGCAGGTGGCTCCATCCCGGTAGAGGTGGGCCTGGGTTCCCAACGCCCCCCGACTGTTACTTTGTGGCGGAGCGGCAGGGCGGGTTGAGACCACCTAGGAGAGAGGTGGGCCTGGCCCTGGTTGGCGTCCGCGGTTACTTCAAAATAACACGCTTAACGAGATCTTGGTATTTGATCTGAGTCTGGCCACTAGCCTATACGCACTAACCAGCTACGCGGGAACAGTTATGGGCACTCGACGTCGTGGTATCAGCCGAAGCCTTCGTGATGTCAGCGACTGAGCGGCGCACGCCGGATTGGACTGGAACACCTGCTAGGCTAGGTCTGCTTCCGTCCGCCCATGCAACGTGCAGGTGTGCAATGGGCGATGGGCCCAGACCCCTGCGCCATAGGATTTAGACCGGCGTGCTGACCTCTCTATTGTGCCTAGGTGGGGCTGCAACGTGTTGATCTTCCGAGGCCGGGCATGACCCAGGAAAGTGTGTCCGGCCAAATGGGATTGAGCGTGTTGGGTTATGTGGTGCACCCCTGCAGGGAAGTTTATCTATTCGAATAGCCGTGATCTTCGGTAACAGGACGACTTGGAGTTGTACCTTGACCTTATGACAACTAGAACCGGATACTTAATAAAACACACCCTTCCAAGTGCCAAATATAACCCGGTGATCGCTCCCACACAGGGCGACGAGGGGAGGATCGCCGGGTAGGTTTATGCTATGCGATGATACTTGGTGAACTTACCATCTACTCTCTTCTACATGCTGCAAGATGGAGACTGCCAGAAGCGTAGTCTTCGACAGGATTAGCTATCCCCCTCTTATTTTTGCATTCTGCAGTTCAGTCCACCGATATGGCCCTTTACACATATACCCATGCATATGTAGTGTAGCTCCTTGCTTGCAATTACTTTGGATGAGTACTCACGGTTGCTTTTCTCCCTCTTTTCCCCCTTTCCCTTCTACGTGGTTGTCGCAACTAGATGCCGGAGCCCAGGAGCCAGACGCCACCATCGACGACGACTCCTACTACACTGGAGGTGCCTACTACTACGTGCAGGCCGCCGCCGACGACCAGGAGTAGTTTAGGAGGATCCCAGGCAGGAGACCTGCGCCTCTTTCGATATGTATCCTAGTTTGTGCTAGCCATCTTATGGCAAACTTGTTTAACTCATGTCTGTACTCAGATATTGTTGCTTCCGCTGACTCGTCTATGATCGAGCACTTGTACTCGAGCCCTCGAGGCCCCTGGCTTGTATTATGATGCTTGTATGACTTATTTATGTTTTTAGAGTTGTGTTGTGATATCTTCCCGTGAGTCCTTGATCTTGATCGTACACGTTTGCGTGCATGATTAGTGTACGATTGAATCGGGGGCGTCACAATAAGATATGGCCATCATCATCTTGTGCCTTTGATATCCATCTCCAAAGCACCGTCATGATCACCATCGTCACTGGCTTGACACTTTGATCTCCATCGAAGCATCGTTGTCGTCTCGCCAACTATTGATTATACTATCGCTACCGCTTAGTGATAAAGTAAAGCAATTACATGGCGATTGCATTTCATACAATAAAGCGACAACCATAAGGCTCCTGCCAGTTGCCGATAACTTTGTTACAAAACATGATCATCTCATACTATCAAATATAGCATCATGTCTTGACCATATCACATCACAACATGCCCTGCAAAAACAAGTTAGACGTCCTCTACTTTGTTGTTCCAAGTTTTACGTGGCTGCTACAGGCTTAGCAAGAACCTTTCTTACCTACGCATCAAAAACCACAACGATTTTTCGTCAAGTGTGCTGTTTTAACCTTCAACAAGGACCGGGCGTAGCCACACTTGATTCAACTAAAGTTGGAGAAACAGACACCCACTAGCCACCTGTGTGCGAAGCACGTCGGTAGAACCAGTCTCGCGTAAGCGTACACGTAATGTCGGTCTGGGCTGCTTCATCCAACAATACCGCCGAATCAAAGTATGACATGCGGGTAAGCAGTATGACTATTATCGCCCACAGCTCTCTGTGTTCTACTCGTGCAAATAACATCTACGCATAGACCTGGCTCGGATGCCACTGTTGGGGAACACAGTAATTTCAAAAAAATTCCTACGATCACGCAAGATCTATCTAGGTGATGCATAGCAACGAGAGGGGAGAGTGTTGTCTACGTACCCTCGTAGACCGAAAGCGGAAGCGTTATGACAACGCGGTTGATGTAATCGTACATCTTCACGATCCAACCGATCCTAGCACCGAAGGTACGGCACCTCCGCGATCTGCACACGTTCAGCTCGGTGACGTCCCACGAACTCTAGATCCAGCTGAGGTCGAGGGAGAGTTTCGTCAGCATGACAGCGTGATGACGGTGATGATGAAGTTACCGACGCAGGGCTTTGCCTAAGCACTACAACGATATGACCGAGGTGGAAATCTGTGGAGGGGGGCACCGCACACGGCTAAGACAACTGTCAACTTGTGTGTCCTAGGGTGCCCCCCTCCCCACGTATATAAAGGAGGGAGGGGGAGGCCGGCCGGCCCTCATAGGCACGCCAAGGGGGGAGGAATCCTCCTCCTAGTAGGAGTAGGACCCCCCCCTTTCCTAGTCCTACTAGGAGAAGAAGGAAGGAGGGGGGAAGAGAAGGAAGGAGGGGGCGCCGCCCCTCCCCCTAGTCCAATTCGGACTAGGCCCATGGGGGGCGCGGCTAGCCCTTGGCAGCCCCTCTCTTTATCCCCTAGGCCCAACAAGGCCCATTACTTCTTCGGTGGTTCCGATAACCCTTCTAGCACTCCAATATATATCCGGTGACCCCCGGAACTCATCCGGTGTCCGAATATAGTCATACAATATATCAATCTTTATGTCTCGACCATTTTGAGACCCTCGTCATGTCCGTGATCACATCCGGGACTCCGAACAACCTTCGATACATCAAAACACATAAACTCATAATACCGATCATCATCGAACGTTAAGCGTGCGGACCCTACGGGTTCGAGAACTATGTAGACATGACCGAGACTCATCTCCTGTCAATAACCAATAGCGGAACCTGGATGCTCATATTGGCTCCTACATATTCTACGAAGATCTTTATCGGTCAAACCGCATAACAACATACGTTGTTCCCTTTGTCATCGGTATGTTACTTGCCTGAGAGTCGATCGTCGGTATCTCAATACCTAGTTCAATCTCGTCACCGGCAAGTCTCTTTACCCGTTCCGTAATGCATCATCCCGCAACTAACCCATTAGTCACATTGCTTGCAAGGCTTATAGTGATGCGCATTACCGAGATGGCCAAGAGATACCTCTCCGTAACACGGAGTGACAAATCCTAATCTCGATCTATGCTAACCCAACAAACACCATCGGAGACACCTGTAGAGCATCCTTATAATCACCCAGTTACGTTGTGACGTTTGATAGCACACTAAGTGTTCCTCCGGTATTCGGGAGTTGCATAATCTCATAGTCATAGGAACATGTATAAGTCATGAAGAAAGCAATAGCAATAAACTTAAACGATCATAGTGCTAAGCTAACGGATGGGTCAAGTCAATCACATCATTCTCTAATGATGTGATCCCGTTCATCAAACGACAACACATTTCTATGGCTAGGAAACTTAACATCTTTGATTAACGAGCTAGTCAATGTAGAGGCATACTAGTGACAATCTGTTTGTCTATGTATTCACACATGTACTAAGTTTTCGGTTAATACAATTCTAGCATGAATAATAAACATTTATCATGATATAAGGAAATATAAATAACAACTTTATTATTGCCTCTAGGGCATATTTCCTTCACTACATAGCCCAACCAGAGCCACAAAAAAAAATCTAGGCATCGCTTGCTCCAATGCCAAATTCTCCAAAGCTAGCTTGAAGGGCACTGGCAGCTGGATCAGTGGATTTTTTTATCAATTCCTTTAGACGGAGCGGTGCCCTACACTGTGGAGCTGGTGCCATACATTTTTCTTCAGGCATCGGTGATGACGTGACACCTTTGACCAATATGGCACCGGTAACATAGTGGAAGGCCTTAAGTTTGTGTTTTCAACGGGAGAGGAAATGTTCCCAGATCCCAAACGAGGGCTCTATAGTCTTTAGCTAATAACAAAGCACCGATTGCTTTTGGCCGTCCTTCGTCGCACATTTTGCAGAAAAGTTCCCACACTTTTGTGAAATTAACCAGCGGTCCCAATTTAAGTGGGAACAGAAAAACGTTTCGCTTTTTGCAGAAACCCCCTAGAGGTTTCAGTTAATCAACATGCGGTCCTATTTTAAGTGAGAATAGAAAATGTTTAGCTTTTGTGCAGAAACCCCCCTGAGATTTGAATTAATTAACCTGCCATCCGTCCAGAAAATAACGTTTTTTATAGATTCAAATGTTTTTCTAAAATATTCATATCTTTTAAACAGTAACTTCAATTTTAACATGTTATATATGAAAATCGATTAGAAAATGTGTAGAATATGAATATGATGTTATTTTTTACCCATTAACCATTTTAACTGATATGTAGGGACAAATTAAAATGCTTTATAAATATTCATATATTTTAAACCCTAACTCCAATTTTAACATGTTATATATGAAAATTGATTAAAAATGTAGAATCTAAATATGATGTTGTTTCACATGTTAATAATTTTAAGAATATTGTTTAGGATGCAACATTAATCAGTAGTGCATGATCGGTCTTTCTTTTGTACCGGTGCTGCTTCAAATTAAAAATGAACACCTCAACAAAAAATTTGAAGACAAAGAAATCATCTATAACCAGGCATATCTGTCGGCGGGAGTGGGAAGAAGGATGAACAGCAAGACTGATAAGATGCCATGTTGAAATAAAGGACGTGGGCTTATTGGGGTCTTGAGTCATGGTTATTGTGTTAGGGGCGTGTGGTATTTTTTTTCTTCCGTTGCAATGCACGGGCTCTTTTGCTAGTAAAGAAATACGGAAATTTGCATGCTCGAGAGGAAAGCGATGGCACATCAAAGGGCCGTGTGTATTGACAGTTTGGGGCCAAGAGGCCTGATCTCAGACATATGCATGGGCAACCTTTTCTTTCAGCCCAGACACCCTGCTTAATTTGCCTACAGCTAATCCGCCATCGTATTGTAGACCCCAGCATACAATTTTTTACGCTCGTCATGCATTTTTTTGGTCCCACACGGGGAGTTTGGGCCGCTGGCGATGCGCTTAAAAGGCGACGCGCGTGCGCCTGCCTCGCCGGGTCTGGTAGCGCGGGCCTGTCACCCCACGCTTCGGAGAGTAAAAGAGGACAGGTTGTGTGACTTGATTTCAGCCCGAAGCCGGATTCGGCTGATCTCAGTCCGAGGAGCCGGGTCGAGTCGTCCGGAAGTCCTACGGGATTGGCCATGCGGTGGGGTGCCCCACTTGTGTGACCGTCTGCGCAGGACGACCCCGGTCGGCCGGGGACATTAATTCTTCTCATCACGGACGTATAGAAATGATGGCAGGGGCACGCTCCCCCGGCCAGCTCCCAAGTGTTAAATTAAATCCGGCTGCTCGGATCAACTCCCACCCCCTTGTCGCCACTCTTTTTTTCCTTACCTCGTTAAGAGCATCCCGGCATCTCCCACAGTCTCTTTATTTCCAAAAAATATAAAAAATGCATGTATAGGGAGAGTTTAGGTTAAAAAATGCCCCCTCTATTTATAAAAATACAATCCCTCCGTTCTAGAATATAACATATATTGGTTTTCGTGCAAGTCAACCATTTGAATGTTTGACCAAGATTATGGAATAAAACAACAACATCCACAATACCTAATAAATAAAATATGAAACTACTTTTATGATGAATCAAATGATATAAATATCGTATTATGGATATTGACATATTTTTTAAAAAACTTGGTCAAACATGCACTCGTTTGGTTTTTTTAAATACGTCTTATACTAAAAAAACAGAGGGAGTATTTGGATCTCTAAAAAAACACCCCATCTCTCCTGAATAGAGGGAGAGTTGATGCTCTCTCAATAATTTTTCAACACATAACACATCATCGCGCTGCCACCGGCCCGCTGAAGCCGCTGCCTGCCTGGCCGCCATCCACCGCATCGGCTGCTCCCTCTATTCATAAAACATACTCCCTCCATTCTAGAATATAAATTGTATTGATTTTCGTGTAAGTCAACCATTTAAATGTTTGACCAAGATTATAGAATAAAATAACAACATTCGCAATACCTAATAGATAAAATATGAAACTACTTTTTATGATGGATCAAATGATATAAATATCGTATTATGGATATTGACATATTTTAAAAAACTCGGTCAAACATGCACTCTTTTGATTCTTTTTAAAAAATACATCTTATATAAAGAAACGGAGGGAGTATTTGAATCTCTAAAAAACACCCCATTTCTCCAGAATAGAGGGAGAGTTGATGCTCTCTCGATATTTTTTCAACACATGCCACATCATCACGCTGCCGCCGGCCCGCTGCAGCTACTGCCTGCCTGGCCGCCATCCACCGCATCGCGTGCCCCCTCTATTCATAAAAAACAAATGCTCCCTCCGTTGTAGAATATAAGTTGTATTGGTTTCCGTGCAAGTCAACCATTTGACTGTTTGACCAAGATTATAAAATAAAATAACAACATCCGCAATACCTAATAGATAAAATATTAAACTACTTTTTATGATGGATCAAATGATATAAATTTTGTATTATGGATATTGACATATTTTAAAAATAACTTGGTCAAACATGCACTCGTTTGATTTTTTTAAATACATCTTATATAAAGGAACGAAGGGAGTATTTGGATCTCTAAAAAAACACCCCATCTCTCCTGGATAGAGGGAGAGTTGCTCCTCTCTCAATAATTTTTCAACACATGCCACATCATCGTGCTGCCGCCGGCCCGCTGCAGCTGCTGCCTGCATGGCCGCCATCCACCGCATCGCCTGCCGCACCATTGCTGCCTTGCCACAGGTCTCCGGAGCTCTGGCGATGTCTTGCATGGACGCGAGAGAGAAAGAGAAGATAAATTAGTCACTGACAAGTGGGGATCGTATGTCGAGGTAAAGTATATGGAAAGGTTTATAAGGAAAGTACAACAGTCACAAACCTCTCACACCCAATAAATATATTGGGAGAACCGCTGAATGCATGTATAGGGAGAGATTTTTAAGGAGACTGTTGGAGATGCTCTGAAACTTCTCACCCTTTTTTGCAAGAACTAGGTTAATGCCCGTGTGTTGCCACGTAACAAAAAATTTAGACAAGGTGACACAAATATAGGGTATGAGTAAGTGTTAACACTATGTCAAACAAATATCACAGATGCTTCAATAATCACCCACCATGTTATGTGTGTGGAAACACCAAATAATAATAGGACCTTTTCACCTCATCAAGAAAGAATACTGCAGTTGTGTGAGTTTGAATTTCTATCAGAGTTCAACCTCCCCCCCATCCAGAAATAATAACACAGATTCGCACATGTGATAATTACAAGATTGCAACTGTCCTTTGGCAATCGTCTAAAAAGAATATTGTATTGAACTTAGTGACCGCTGCCTCCTCGTGGAGCATGTGGAAACCGAGGAATGATTTTTGTTTTCAGGGGCGCACTTGGCGAAGTGTGAAATGTATTCTTGCCAAACTAAGCTTGTACTTGCACCAATGGAAGGTGCTTTGCACCGATGCTCAGGCGGTACTCCAGGGGCGTGTTTGGTTGCCGTCGGCTACATACCTGCGTTGCATACCCTTCTCTATTCAGTCTGGCTCCGAAAAAATAGCCTCATATGCGACATCTGCAAGTTGTTTGGTTGTCTACATATGGACTTCCTGCATTAGGGGATCAACTTTGGCACGTTGTTTGGTTGCCTGCATTGTCTCGGCGCATACAACTACACACTGTTTGGTTACCCGCATGGGGTATGATTAAGAGCTAGCACTTGCACTTAGCACACAGGGTTAGGAGCTAGCAGAGGAAGGGGGAGAAGAAATGCAATGTGCGCCGGACCATGGCGACCGCGGTGGATAGTGGCTGTGGCACCGTGTCCGACATGACGAGCATGGAGTCGTGGGCGAGCGACCCCGTCGGCAGCACGGCGAGCGACACCGTCGGCGAACTAGTTGCGGTGCTCGCGCAAAGACAGTGGACAGAGGAGGAGAATGCAGTGCTCGCGCCATGGTATCATCCGTGCAGTAGGACCACTATTGAGTAGGACGAGAGAGGAGGCCGAGGTGATCGACGCTGGAAATGACTCCACTGTAGTGGGACGAGAGAGAGGAGGCCAAGATGATCGACCCCGTCGGCAGCGCGGCGAACTGCGGTGTGCGCGCCATTGCAGCATCAGTGCAGTAGGAGGACGACTGAGAGTAGGCCGAGATGAGTGATGCCGGAAACGACTCTAGTGTAGTAGGACATGGGCAAGGAGATCAAGAGGAAGGGCGTCGGCGTCGAGAGGGACGAATAGGAGGGCTATGAGCAGAGGACAGAGGAGCTCGACATGGCGGCGGAAGTGCAGTAGGCTGCTGTTCAAAGAGAGATGAAGCTACGATTGTCGAAACCAAAAACTTAGAACACGAATGTTGTGAGGAACTGCGAGATTAGGCTGCTGGTCAAAGAAAATTTCAAATGATCGACAAAATTCGTCCAGAATATCTCCAAACGGGAACACGAAATTAAGAACTTACGGCCGACGAAACTACGAACCGATCGCCTGAATGGAACCGTAGCATCGAGGTGCATCTTTTTCGTGTAGAGCTTACATCGAATCGAATCACTGTTGTGTAGATCAGATGGACAAGGAAGAGAGGAGATTAGATAGAAGCTTACTCGAGGTTGAAGATGACCTCACGTAATTACCTTGCATCCCTCCCGTCTCCACTCGTGCAAGGGCCCGCTTGCTTACGCTCGCCTCGGCCTGGCTCGCAGGAAACTGCCGATCTGAGCATTTCCAGCGAGCCAGGCCCAGAGGTGCTTTAAGTTCCGTGCTATGCAGGCCCAACAGTGTATATAGACAACCAAACAGGCCGGATTCTTCCCGCGCCGGCCTGGTTGGACCTCATGCAGGCAACCAAACACGCCCCCGCTGTTGGACAAACGACATGGGAAGCTGCTTCGGATCGCCTGGACATAAAAGGAGGAGCCAAAATGAGCCAATGCTCAGCCTCTGTGCACTTCTCTGGCATCCTTGCTGCTGGCTGCGCGTAGTTGCTCGGTTTGGTTATGTAAGCTCTTGGAAAACAGGGGTGCTGTAATGAGGGAACTTCTGCTCTCAGTTACTTTCATTTCGAGTCGTTTTTAGTAGGGCCGTGGACTTTGGTGTCGTGTGTTGATCCCATGTCGGATGCTGAACTGTCATGAAAGAGGGTTTCCCCCGCTTTATATTATAAAGCATCCATCACCGATTACAACGGAGAGCTGATACAAACACACACCACTACTACACACCACCACTACACACAGCACGCACCCAAGGTAAGAATACACACCCATGGCAAGATACAAGGGTGCCGGGCACCGACACACCACTCCAACAGACTACAAAGCACACTAAAGATGAGCAAAGAGGCATCGCATTGAGCCGACGGAGATCACCAAGAGCAACCACAGAGGAGAGGTGAGATGACCGACGACGGAGCAAGGACTCCAGAACGGTGCCTCCAACAAGGGCACGACCATAGCCGCCACCGTCCGATCACGCAGATCAAGCTTTCACCCGGAGTAACCTGAAGGGAAAGGGAGCACCGTGCCGGAGCCTGCAGGGAGGAAACTGTTGGGGAATGTAGTAATTTCAAAAAATTCCTACGCACACGCAAGATCATGGTGATGCATAGCAACGAGAGGAGAGAGTGTGTCCACGTACCCTCGTAGACCAAAAGCGGAAGCGTTATGACAACGCAGATGATGTAGTCGTACGTCTTCACGATTCGACCGATCCAAGTACCGAACGCACGGCACCTCCGAGTTCAACACACGTTCAACTCGATGACATCCCACGAACTCTGATCCAGCAGAGCTTTGCGGGAGAGTTCCGTCAGCACGAGGGCGTGATGACGGTGTTGATGATGCTACCGACGCAGGGCTTCGCCTAAGCACCGCTATGATATTACCGAGGTGGAATATGGTGGAGGGGGGCAGCACACACGGCTAAGAGATCAATGATCAATTGTTGTGTCTATGGGTGCCCCTCCCCCGTATATAAAGGAGTGGAGGAGGGGGAGGGTCGGCCCTCTCTATGGCGTTCCCTAGGGGAGTCCTACTCCCACCGGGAGTAGGATTCCCCGTTTCCTAGTAGAACTAGGAGCCCTTCCAAGTAGTAGGAGTAGGAGAGAAGGAAAGGGAAAAGAGAAGAGAAGGAAGGAGGGGGCGCCGCCCCTCCCCCTAGTCCAATTCGGACTAAGCCTTGGGGGCGCAGCTTCCCCTCTCTCTTTCCCCTAAAGCCCAATAAGGCTCATATACTCCCCGGCGAATTCCCGTAACTCTCCGATACTCCGAAAAATACCCGAATCACTCGGAAACTTTCCGATGTCCGAATATAGTCGTCCAATATATCGATCTTTACGTCTCGACCATTTCGAGACTCCTCGTCATGTCCCCGATCTCATCCGGGACTCCGAACTACCTTCGGTACATCAAAACACATAAACTCATAATACCGATCGTCACCGAACTTTAAGCTTGCGGACCCTACGGGTTCGAGAACTATGTAGACATGACCGAGACGCGTCTCCGATCAATAACCAATAGCGGAACCTGGATGCTCATATTGGCTCCCACATATTCTACGAAGATCTTTATCGGTCAAACCGCATAACAACATACGTTGTTTCCTTTGTCATTGGTATGTTACTTGCCCGAGATTCAATCGTCGGTATCTCAATACCTAGTTCAATCTCGTTACCGGCAAGTCTCTTTACTCGTTCCGTAATACATCATCCCGCAACTAACTCATTAGTTGCAATGCTTGCAAGGCTTAAGTGATGTGCATTACCGAGTGGGCCCAGAGATACCTCTCCGACAATCGGAGTGACAAATCCTAATCTCGAAATACGCCAACCCAACAAGTACCTTCGGAGACACCTGTAGAGCACCTTTATAATCACCCAGTTACGTTGTGACGTTTGGTAGCACACAAAGTGTTCCTCCGGTAAATGGGAGTTGCATAATCTCATAGTCATAGGAACATGTATAAGTCATGAAGAAAGCAATAGCAACATACTAAACGATCAAGTGCTAAGCTAACGGAATGGGTCAAGTCAATCACATCATTCTCCTAATGATGTGATCCCATTAATCAAATGACAACTCATGTCCATGGCTAGGAAACATAACCATCTTTGATCAACGAGCTAGTCAAGTAGAGGCATACTAGTGACACTCTGTTTGTCTATGTATTCACACATGTATCATGTTTCCGGTTAATACAATTCTAGCATGAATAATAAACATTTATCATGATATAAGGAAATAAATAATAACTTTATTATTGCCTCTAGGGCATATTTCCTTCAGTCTCCCACTTGCACTAGAGTCAATAATCTAGATCACATCGCCATGTGATTTAACATCAATAGTTCACATCACCATGTGATTAACACCCATAGTTCACATCGTCATGTGACCAACACCCAAAGGGTTTACTAGAGTCAGCAATCTAATTCACATCGTCTTGTGATTAACACCCAAAGAGTACAAAGGTGTGATCATGATTTGCTTGTGAGATAATTTTAGTCAACGGGTCTGTCACATTCAGATCCGTAAGTATTTTGCAAATTCTATGTCTACAATGCTCTGCACGGAGCTACTCTAGCTAATAGCTCCCACTTTCAATATGTATCCAGATTGAGACTTAGAGTCATCTGGATCAGTGTCAAAAACTTGCATCGACGTAACCCTTTATGACGAACCTTTTGTCACCTCCATAACCGAGAAACATATCCTTATTCCACTAAGGATAATTTTGACCGCTGTCCAGTGATCTACTCCTAGATAACTATTGTACTCCCTTGCCAAACTCAGTGGTAGGGTATACAATAGATCTGGTACACAGCATGGCATACTTTGTAGAACCTATGGCTGAGGCATAGGGAATGACTTTCATTCTCTTTCTATCTTCTGTCGTGGTCGGGCTTTGAGTCTTACTCAATTTCACACCTTGTAACACAGGCAAGAACTATTTCTTTGACTGTTCCATTTTGAACTACTTCAAAATCTTGTCAAGGTATGTACTCATTGAAAAAACTTATCAAGCGTCTTGATCTATCTCTATAGATCTTGATGCTCAATATGTAAGCAGCTTCACCGAGGTCTTTCTTTGAAAAACTCCTTTCAAATACTCCTTTATGCTTTCCAGAAAATTCTACATTATTTCCGATCAACAATATGTCATTCACATATACTTATCAGAAATGCTGTAGTGCTCCCACTCACTTTCTTGTAAATACAGGCTTCACCGCAAGTCTGTATAAAACTATATGCTTTGATCAACTCATCAAAGCGTATATTCCAACTCCGAGATGCTTGCACCAGTCCATAGATGGATCGCTGGAGCTTGCACATTTTGTTAGCACTTTAGGATCGACAAAACCTTTCTGGTTGCATCATATACAACTCTTCTTTAAGAAATCCATTAAGGAATGTAGTTTTGATATCCATTTGCCAGATTTCATAAAATGTGGCAATTTGCTAACATGATTCGGACAGACTTAAGCATCGCTACGAGTGAGAAAATCTCATCGTAGTCAACACCTTGAACTTTGTCAAAACCTTTTCGACAAGTCTAGCTTTGTAGATAGTAACACTACTATCAGCGTCCGTCTTCCTCTTGAAGATCCATTTATTTTCTATGGCTTGCCGATCATCGGGCAAGTCAACCAAAGTCCACACTTTGTTCTCATACATGGATCCCATCTCAGATTTCATGGCCTCAAGCCATTTCGCGGAATCTGGGCTCATCATCGCTTCCTCATAGTTCGTAGGATCGTCATGGTCAAGTAACATGACCTCCAGAACAGGATTACCGTACCACTCTGGTGCGGACCTCACTCTGGTTGACCTACAAGGTTCGGTAGTAACTTGATCTGAAGTTACATGATCATCATCATTAGCTTCCTCACTAATTGGTGTAGGAGTCACAGGAACAGATTTCTGTGATGAACTACTTTCCAATAAGGGAGCAGGTACAACTACCTCGTCAAGTTCTACTTCCCCCCCACTCACTTCTTTTGAGAGAAACTCCTTCTCTAGAAAGGATCCATTCTTAGCAACGAATGTCTTGCCTTCGGATCTGTGATAGAAGGTGTACCCAACATTTTCTTTTTGGGTATCCTATGAAGACGCACTTCTCCGATTTGGGTTCGAGCTTATCAGGTTGAAACTTTTTCACATAAGCATCGTATCCCCAAATTTTAAGAAACGACAGCTTAGGTTTCTTGCTAAACCATGGCTCATACGGTGTCGTCTCAACGGATTAGACGGTGCCCTATTTAATGTGAATGCAACTGTCTCTAATGCATAACCCCAGAATGATAGTGGTAAATCGGTAAGAGACATCATAGATTGCACTATATCCAATAAAGTATGGTTATGACGTTCGGACACACCATTATGCTGTGGTGTTCCAGGTGGCATGAGTTTGTGAAACTATTCCACATTTTTTTAATTGAAGGCCAAACTTGTAACTCAAATATTCGTCTCCGCGATCTAAAAAACTTTTATTTTCTTGTTACAATGATTCTCCACTTCACTCTAAAATTCTTTGAACTTTTCAACTGTTTCAGTTTCATTAAGTAGATATACCCATATCTGCTCAAATCATCTGTGAAGGTCAGGAAATAACGATACCCGCCGCGAGCCTCAACACTCATCGGACCGCATACATCGGTATGTATTATTTCCAATAAGTCAGTAGCTCGCTCCATTGTTCCGGAGAACGGAGTCTTAGTCATCTTGCCCATGAGGCATGATTCGCAAGCATCAACTGATTCATAATCAAGTGATTCCAAAATCCCATCAGCATGGATTTTCTTCATGCGCTTTACACCAATATGACCTAAACGGCAGTGCCACAAATAAGTTGCACTATCATTATTAACTTTGCATCTTTTGGCTTCAATATTATGAATATGTGTATCACTACGATCGAGATCCAACAAACCATTTTTCATTGGGTGTATGACCATAGAAGGTTTTATTCATGTAAACAGAACAACAATTATTCTCTAACTTAAATGAATAACCGTATTGCAATAAACATGATCAAATCATATTCATGCTCAACGCAAACACCAAATAACACTTATTTAGGTTCAACACTAATCCCGAAAGTATAGGGAGTGTGCGATGATGATCATATCAATCTTGGAACTACTTCCAACACACATCGTCACTTCACCCTTAACTAGTCTCTGTTCATTCTGCAACTCCCGTTTCGAGTTACTAATCTTAGCAACTGAACTAGTATCAAATACTAAGGGGTTGCTATAAACACTAGTAAAGTACACATCAATAACATGTATATCAAATATACCTTTGTTCACTATGCCATCCTTCTTATCCGCCAAGTATCTAGGGCAGTTCCACTTCTAGTGACCAGTCCCTTTGCAGTAGAAGCACTTAGTCTCAGGCTTAGGTCCAGACTTGGGCTTCTTCACTTGAGCAGCAACTCGCTTGCCGTTCTTCTTGAAGTTCCCCTTCTTCCCTTTGCCCTTTTCTTGAAACTAGTGGTCTTGTCAACCATCAACACTTGATGTTTTTCTTGATTTCTACCTTCGTCGATTTCAGCATCACGAAGAGCTTGGGAATCGTTTCCGTTATCCCTTGCATATTATAGTTCATCACGAAGTTCTAGTAACTTGGTGATAGTGACTAGAGAACTCTGCCAATCACTATCTTATCTGGAAGATTAACTCCCACTTGATTCAAGTGATTGTAGTACTCAGACATTCTGAGCACATGCTCACTAGCTGAGCAATTCTCCTCCATCTTGTAGGCAAAGTACTGTCAGAGGTCTCATACCTCTCGACACGGGCATGAGTATGAAATACTAATTTCAACTCTTGGAACATCTCATATGCTCCGTGGCGTTTCAAAAAACGTCTTTGAAGCCCCGATTCTAAGCCGTAAAGCATGGTGCACTAAACTATCAAGTAGTCATCATATCGAGCTTGCCAAACGTTCATAACGTCTGCAGTTGCTCCTGCAATCGGTCTGTCACCTAGTGGTGCATCAAGGACATAATTCTTCTGTGCAGCAATGAGGATAATCCTCAGATCACGGATCCAATCCGTATCATTGCTACTAACATCTTTCAACTTAGTTTTCTCTAGGAACATATCAAAAATAAAACAGGGGAGCTAAACGCGAGCAATTGATCTACAACATAGATATGCTAATACTACCAGGACTAAGTTCATGATAAATTAAAGTTCAATTAATCATATTACTTAAGAACTCCCACTTAGATAGACATCCCTCTAATCATCTAAGTGATCACGTGATCCAAATCAACTAAACCATAACCGATCATCACGTGAAATGGAGTAGTTTTCAATGGTGAACATCACTATGTTGATCATATCTACTATATGATTCACGCTCGACCTTTCGGTCTCAGTGTTCCGAGGCCATATCTGCATATGCTAGGCTCGTCAAGTTTAACCTGAGTATTCTGCGTGTGCAAACTGGCTTGCACCCGTTGTAGATGGACGTAGAGCTTATCGCACCCGATCATCACGTGGTGTCTGGGCACGACGAACTTTGGCAACGGTGCATACTCAGGGAGAACACTTTTATCTTGAAATTTAGTGAGAGATCATCTTATAATGCTACCGTCAATCAAAGCAAAATAAGATGCATAAAAGATAAACATCACATGCAATCAATATAAGTGATATGATATGGCCATCATCATCTTGTGCTTGTGATCTCCATCCTCGAAGCACCGTCATGATCACCATCGTCACCGGCGCGACACCTTGATCTCCATCGTAGCATCGTTGTCGTCTCGCCAACTATTGCTTCTACGACTATCGCTACCGCTTAGTGATAAAGTAAAGCAATTACAGGGCGATTGCATTGCATACAATAAAGCGACAACCATATGGCTCCTGCCAGTTGCCGATAACTCGGTTACAAAACATGATCATCTCATACAATAAAATATAGCATCATGCCTTGACCATATCACATCACAACATGCCCTGCAAAAACAAGTTAGACGTCCTCTACTTTGTTGTTGCAAGTTTTACGTGGCTGCTACGGGCTGAGCAAGAACCGTTCTTACCTACGCATCAAAACCACAACGATAGTTCGTCAAGTTAGTGATGTTTTAACCTTGTCAAGGACCGGGCGTAGCCACACTCGGTTCAACTAAAGTTGGAGAAACTGACACCCGCCAGCCACCTGTGTGCAAAGCACGTCGGTAGAACCAGTCTCGCGTAAGCGTACGCGTAATGTCGGTCCGGGCCGCTTCATCCAACAATACCGCCGAACCAAAGTGTGACATGCTGGTAAGCAGTATGACTTGTATCGTCCACAACTCACTTGTGTTCTACTCGTGCATATAACATCAACGCATAAAACCAGGCTCTGATGCCACTGTTGGGGAACGTAGTAATTTCAAAAAAATTCCTACGCACACGCAAGATCATGGTGATGCATAGCAACGAGAGGAGAGAGTGTGTCCACGTACCCTCGTAGACCGAAAGCGGAAGCGTTATGACAACGCGGTTGATGTAGTCGTACGTCTTCACGATTCGACTGATCCAAGTACCGAACGCACGGCACCTCTGAGTTCAGCACACGTTCAACTCGATGACGTCCCACGAACTTCGATCCAGCAGAGCTTTGCGGGAGAGTTCCATCAGCACGACGGCGTGATGACGGTGTTGATGATGCTACCGACGCAGGGCTTCGCCTAAGCACCGCTACGATATTACCGAGGTGGAATATGGTGGAGGGGGCACAACACACGGCTAAGAGATCACTGATCAATTGTTGTGTCTATGGGGTGCCCCCTCCCCCGTATATAAAGGAGTGGAGGAGGGGGAGGGCCGGCCCTCTCTATGGCGCGCCCTAGGGGAGTCCTACTCCCGGTGTGGGAGTAGGATTCCCCCTTTCCTAGTAGAACTAGGAGCCCTTCCAAGTAGTAGGAGTAGGAGAGAAGGAAAGGGAAAAGAGAAGAGAAGGAAGGAGGGGGTGCCGCCCCTCCCCCTAGTCCAATTCGGACTAAGCCTTGGGGGGCGCAGCCTCCCCTCTCTCTTTCCCCTAAAGCCCAATAAGGCCCATATACTCCCCGGCGAATTCCCGTAACTCTCCGATACTCTGAAAATACCCGAATCACTCAGAACCTTTCCGATGTCCGAAAATAGTCGTCCAATATATCGATCTTTACGTCTCGACCATTTCGAGACTCCTTGTCATGTCCGCGATCTCATCCGGGACTCCGAACTACCTTCGGTACATCAAAACACATAAACTCATAATACCGATCGTCACCAAACTTTAAGCGTGCGGACCCTACGGGTTCGAGAACTATGTAGACATGACCGAGACACGTCTCCGGTCAATAACCAATAGCGGAACCTGGATGCTCATATTGGCTCCCACATATTCTACGAAGATCTTTATCGGTCAAACCGCATAAGAACATACGTTGTTCCCTTTGTCATCGGTATGTTACTTGCCCGAGATTCGATCGTCGATATCTCAATACCTAGTTCAATCTCGTTACCGGCAAGTCTCTTTACTCGTTCCGTAATACATCATCCCGCAACTAACTCATTAGTTGCAATGCTTGCAAGGCTTAAGTGATGTGCATTACCGAGTGGGCCCAGAGATACCTCTCCGACAATCGGAGGGACAAATCCTAATCTCGAAATACGCCAACCCAACAAGTACCTTCGGAGACACCTGTAGAGCACCTTTATAATCACCCAGTTATGTTGTGACGTTTGGTAGCACACAAAGTGTTCCTCCGGTAAATGGGAGTTGCATAATCTCATAGTCATAGGAACATGTATAAGTCATGAAGAAAGCAATAGCAACATACTAAACGATCAAGTGCTAAGCTAACGGAATGGGTCAAGTCAATCACATCATTCTCCTAATGATGTGACCCCGTTAATCAAATGACAACTCTTTGTCTATGGCTAGGAAACATAACCATCTTTGATTAACGAGCTAGTCAAGTAGAGGCATACTAGTGACACTCTGTTTGTCTATGTATTCACACATGTATCATGTTTCCGGTTAATACAATTCTAGCATGAATAATAAACATTTATCATGATATACGGAAATAAACAATAACTTTATTATTGCCTCTAGGGCATATTTCCTTCAGAAACGACGTCCGCGAACGCCGCCACTGTCGGCCAGTACGAGGACTGGGCAAGAGATGTACCCCGGTGCACCAACCCTTCGGCATCCCCTGCTCCGCCAACCACCCGCATCCATGCCGCCCGCGCGGCCATGTCTGCTCGCCCGCACCCGAGCTGCGCAATCTGCCCAAGATCCACACATCTCCCACCGCCAGGGCCTCCGCCCAGCATCCAGACCGTCCCGGCACCCTCAAAGGAGACGGCTTTGGACGGAGCCAACTCCCACCGCCGCCGCAACCGGCAACGAGCGTCCCGCCTCGGACATCGCCTGGGACAACAACCATGAAGCATCAAGTCGGGGAAAGGGGAAGGGGAGGTGCGCCACTCGGGTGCCGGCGACGGCGGCTCGACCACGTCAAAGCCCCATCCCTCCAATAACTCTCCCCCCGAAGCACCTGCTTTGCCCCAGCCCTGCTATTGGCACAACCCAACGCGAGGCCACCGACGGCCACTCGTCCGACGAAGGAGGGAGAAGATCCACCGCCGGCGCCGCCAAGGAGGGGTCCAGGAACAGCCCGTCCGCGCCGCGCGCCGCCGACCACAGCCGAGAAGGGCGCCCAACTGTACCATGGAGCCCGCACGCGCCACCACCACCTACCGCCACGCCACCTGCACCGCCACCCCTATGCACGGCGGCGCCAGCCGCCCGGGGCCCTGCTGCACCCAGCCCGCGCTGCCGGAAGGGGCGCCAGAGCCAGATCCGGTCGGATCTAACCGGAGCCCACCCGCGCGCACCACGTGAAGGGCCGGCCGTCGCCGAGGGCGCAGCCAGCCACCACGCCGCCTGCCACGCCGGCAGCACTGAGGCGCACCCAGCCGCGTCCGCCCGTCGACGCCGAGATGCCCGGCGCCCGCAACCCGTCTTGGCCCGGAGGAAACGGCCCGCGCACGCCCTGCCGCGCGAGACGACGTGAGGAGCCCCGTCGGCGGCGGCGCCGACCGGGCTTTGCCCGGGCGCGCCCCCTGGCGGCGGCGAGGGAGGTAGAGGGAGGGGAGGTGGCGGCGGCGGCGGGGATTAGGGTTGCCTCCCGGTCGCCGCGCGGGGGCGACGTGGGAGGGAGGGAGGGAGCTCAGGAGAAAACTTCACTAAAAAATGGGGCGGGAGGAAATCCATTTCACTAAAAAAGATTGCAATTGAAAAAGTAGTAGACGATACCTCGCGCCGCCACCCCATGGCGACACCGGGGGGGTCAGGTCCCAGCGTCGCACGTGTTGAAATATGCCCTAGAGGCAATAATAAATTGGTTATTATTATATTTCCTTGTTCATGATAATCGTTTATTATCCATGCTAAAATTGTATTGATAGGAAACTCAGATACTTGTGTGGATACATAGACAACACCATGTCCCCAGTAAGCCTCTAGTTGACTAGCTCGTTGATCAATAGATGGTTATGGTTTCCTGACCATGGACATTGGATGTCGTTGATAATGGGATCACATCATTAGGAGAATGATGTGATGGACAAGACCCAATCCTAAGCATAGCACAAAAGATCGTGTAGTTCGTTTGCTAAAGCTTTTCCAATGTCAAGTATCATTTCCTTAGACCATGAGATCGTGCAACTCCCGGATACCGTAGGAGTGCTTTGGGTGTACCAAACGTCACAACGTAACTGGGTGACTATAAAGGTGCACTACGGGTATCTCCGAAAGTGTCTGTTGGGTTGGCACGGATCGAGACTGGGATTTGTCACTCCGTATGACGGAGAGGTATCTCTGGGCCCACTCGGTAATGCATCATCATAATGAGCTCAATGTGACTAAGGAGTTAGCCACGGGATCATGCATTACGGTATGAGTAAAGTGACTTGCCGGTAACGAGATTGAACAAGGTATTGGGATACCGACGATCGAATCTCGGGCAAGTAACGTACCGATTGACAAAGGGAATTGTATACGGGATTGATTGAATCCTTGACATCGTGGTTCATCCGATGAGATCATCGTGGAACATGTGGGAGACAACATGGGTATCCATATCCCGCTGTTGGTTATTGACCGGAGAGGCGTCTCGGTCATGTCTGCATGTCTCCCGAACCCGTAGGGTCTACACACTTAAGGTTTGGTGACGCTAGGGTTGTAGAGATATTAGTATGCGGAAACCCGAAAGTTGTTCGGAGTCCCGGATGAGATCCCGGACGTCACGAGGTGTTCCGGAATGGTCCGGAGGTGAAGAATTATATATAGGAAGTCAAGTTTCGGCCATCGGGAAAGTTTCGGGGGTCACCGGTATTGTACCGGGACCACCGGAAGGGTCCCGGGGGTCCACCGGGTGGGGCCACCCATCTCGGAGGGCCCCATGGGCTGAAGTGGGAAGGGATCCAGCCCCTAGTGGGCTGGGGCGCCCCCCATGGGCCTTCCCCTGCGCCTAGGGTTGGAAACCCTAGGGGTGGGGGGCGCCCCACCTGACTTTGGGGGCAAGTTTCCCCCCTTGCCGCCGCCCCCCCTTGTAGATGGGATCTAGGGCCGGCGCCCCCCAGGGGGCCTATATATAGTGGGGGGGAGGGAGGGCAGCAGCATGACAGCCCCTGGCGCCTCCCTCTGCCCATGCAACACCTCTCCCTCTCGCAGAAGCTTGACGAAGCCCTGCCGAGATCCCCGCTACTTCCACCACCACGCCGTCGTGCTGTTGGATCTCCATCAACCTCTCCTTCCCCCTTGCTAGATCAAGAAGGAGGAGACGTCGCTGCTCCGTACATGTGTTGAACGCGGAGGTGCCGTCCGTTCGGCACTCGGTCATCGGTGATTTGGATCACGGCGAGTACGACTCCATCAACCCCGTTCATTGGAACGCTTCCGCTCGCGATCTACAAGGGTATGTAGATGCACTCCTTTCCCCTCGTTGCTAGTATACTCCATAGATGGATCTTGGTGATGCGTAGAAAATTTTAAAATTCTGCTACGATCCCCAACAGTGGCATCATGAGCCAGGCCTATGCATAGTTACTATGCACGAGTAGAACACAAAGCAGTTGTGGGCGTAGATGTTGCCAATTTTTCTTGCCGCTACTAGTCTTATCTTGTTTCGGTGGTATTGTGGGATGAAGCGGCCCGGACCGACCTTACACGTACGCTTACGTGAGACAGGTTCCACCGACTGACATGCACTAGTTGCATAAGGTGGCTAGCGGGTGTCTGTCTCTCCCACTTTAGTCGGAACGGATTCGATGAAAAGGGTCCTTATGAAGGGTAAATAGAAATTGGCATATCACGTTGTGGTTTTACGTAGGTAAGAAACGTTCTTGCTAGAAACCTATACAAGCCACGTAAAAAACTTGCAACAACAATTAGAGGACGTCTAACTTGTTTTTGCAGCATGTGCTATGTGATGTGTATGGCCAGAAGATATGATGAATGATATATGTGATGTATGAGATTGATCATATTCTTGTAATAGGAATCACGACTTGCATGTCGATGAGTATGACAACCGGCAGGAGCCATAGGAGTTGTCTTTATTTTTTGTATGACCTGCGTGTCATCGAAGAACGCCATGTAAATTACTTTACTTTATTGCTAAACGCGTTAGCCATAGAAGTAGAAGTAATCGTTGGCGTGACAACTTCATGAAGACACAATGACGGAGATCATGGTGTCATGCCGGTGACGAAGATGATCATGGTGCCCCGAAGATGGAGATCAAAGGAGCAAAATGATATTGGCCATATCATGTCACTATTTGATTGCATGTGATGTTTATCATGTTTTGCATCTTATTTGCTTAGAACGACGGTAGTAAGTAAGATGATCCATTATAATAATTTCAAGAAAGTGTTCCCCCTAACTGTGCACCGTTGCGAAGGTTCGTTGTTTCGAAGCATCACGTGATGATCGGGTGTGATAGATTCTAACGTTCGAATACAACGGGTGTTGACGAGCCTAGCATGTACAGACATGGCCTCGGAACACATGCGAAACACTTAGGTTGACTTGACGAGCCTAGCATGTACAGACATGGCCTCGGAACACAAGAGACCGAAAGGTCAAACATGAGTCGTATAGCAGATACGATCAACATGGAGATGTTCACCGATGATGACTAGTCCGTCTCACGTGATGATCGGACACGGCCTAGTTTGACTCGGATCATGTATCACTTAGATGACTAGAGGGATGTCTATCTGAGTGGGAGTTCATTAATCAGATGAACTTCATTATCATGAACATAGTCAAAAGGTCTTTGCAAATTATGTCATAGCTTACGCTTTAGCTCTACTGTTTAAGATATGTTCCTAGAGAAAATTTAGTTGAAAGTTGATAGTAGCAATTATGCGGACTGGGTCCGTAAACTGAGGATTGTCCTCATTGCTGCACAGAAGGCTTATGCACCGCTCGGTATGCTGAACCTCAGCGTCGCCTGTAGATGTTGCGGAACATCTGACATACAGGTTTTGATGACTACGTGATAGTTCAGTGCGTAATGCTAACGGTTTGGAATTGTGGCACCAAAGACGGTTTTGAAACGTCGCAGAACATATGAGATGTTCCAAAGACTGAAATTGGGATTTCAGACTAGTGCCCACGTCAAGAGGTATGAGACCTCTGACAAGTTTCTTAAGCCTACAAACTAAGGGAGAAAAGCTCAATCGTTGAGCATGTGCTCAGATTGTCTGAGTACTGCAATCACTTGAATCGAGTGGGAGTTAATCTTCCAGATGAGATAGTGATGGTTCTCCATAGTCACTGCCACCAAGCTATTAGAGCTTTGTGATGAACTATAACATATCAGGGATAGACATGATGATCCTTGAGCAACTCGCGATGTTTGACACCGCGAAAGTAGAAATCAAGAAGGAGCATCAATTGTTGATGGTTAGTAAAACCACTAGTTTCTAGAAGGGCAAGGGCAAGAAGGGATACTTCATGAAACAGCAAATCATTTGCTGCTCTAGCGAAGAATCCCAAGGTTAAACCCAAACTCGAGACTAAGTGCTCCTGTAATGAGGGGAACGGTCACTGAAGCAGAACTACCCTAGATACTTGGTAGATAAGAAGGCAGGCAAGGTCGACAGAAGTATATTGGATATACATTAAATGAATGTGTACTTTACTAGTACTCCTAGCAGCACCAGGGTATTAGATACCGGTTCGGTTGCTAAGTGTTAGTAACTCGAAATAAAAGCTGCGGAATAAACGGAGACTAGCTAAAGGTGAGATGACGATATGTGTTGGAAGTGTTTCCAAGGTTGATGTGATCAAGCATCGCATGCTCCCTCTACCATCGAGATTGGTGTTAAACCTAAATAATTGTTATTTGGTGTTGAGCATAAACATGATTGGATTATGTCTATCGCAATACGGTTATTCACTTAAGGAGAATAATGGTTACTCTGTTTATTTGAATAATACCTTCAATGGTCTTGCACCTAAAATGAATCTCGATCGTAGTGATACACATGTTCATGCCAAAAGATATAAATGATAGTACCACATACTTGTGGCACTGCCACTTGAGTCATATTGGTATAAAACGCATGAAGAAGCTCCATGTAGATGGATCTTTGGACTCACTCGTTTTTGAAAAGATTGAGACATGCGAACCATGTCTATTGGTATATATGCATGAAGAAACTCCATGCAGATGGATCGTTTGGACTCACTTGATTTTGTATCACTTGAGACATGCAAATCATACCACATGGGCAAGATGACTGAAAGGCCTCGTTTTCAGTAAGATGGAACAAGAGAGGAACTTGTTGGAAGTAATACATTTGATGTGTGCAGTCCAATGAGTGCTGAGGCACGCAGTGGATATCGATATGTTCTTACTTCACAGATGATTTGAGTAGATGCTGGGAATATTTACTTGAAGAAACACAAGTCTGAATTATTGAAAGGTTCAAGTAATTTCAGAGTGAAGTTGAAGATCGTCGTGACAAGAGGATAAAATGTCTATGATATGATCATAGAGATATCTGAGTTACGAGTTTGGCACACAATCAAGACATTGTGGAAAGTGTTTCACAATTAATACCGCCTGGAACACCACAGTGTGATGGTGTGTCCGGACATCATAACTGCACCCTATTGGATATGGTGCATACCATGATGTCTCTTATCGAATTACCACTATCGTTTATGGGTTAGGCATTAGAGACAACCGCATTCACTTTAAAAGGGGAACCACGCAATTCCGTTGAGACGACACCGTTTAGAGAAACCTAAGTTGTCGTTTCTTCAAAGTTTGGGGATGCGACGCTTATGTGAAAAAGTTTCAGGCTGATAAGCTCGAACCCAAAGCGGATAAATGCATCTTCATAGAATACCCAAAACAGTTGGGTATACCTCCTATTTCAGATTCGGAAGCAAAAGTGATTGTTTCTAGAAATGAGTCCTTTCTCGAGGAAAAGTTTCTCTCGAAAGAATTGAGTGGGAGGATGGTGGAGACTTGATAAGGTTATTGAACCATAACTTCAACTAGTGTGTAGCAAGGCACAGGAAGTTGTTCCTGTGGCACCTACACCAATTGAAGTGGAAGCTTATGATAGTGATCATGAAACTTCGGATCAAGTCACTACCAAACCTCGTAGGACGACGAGGATGCGTACTACTTCAGAGTAGTACGTGATCCTGTCTTGGAAGTCATGTTGCTAGACAACAATGAACCTACGAGCTATGGAGAAGCGATGGTGGGCCCATATTCCGACAAATGGTTAGAAGCCATGAAATCCGAGATAGGATCCATGTATCAGAACAAAGCATGGACTTTGGTGAACTTGCCCGATGATCGGCAAGCCATTGAGATAAATCGATCTTTAAGAAGAAGACGGACGTGGACGGTAATGTTACCATCTATGAAGCTCGACTTGTGGCAAAGAGTATTTTCACAAGTTCAAGGAGTGGACTACGATGAGATTTTCTCATCCGTAGCGATGCTTAAGTCCGTCGGAATCATGTTAGCATTAGCTGCATTTATGAAATCTGGCAGATGGATGTCAAAACAAGTTTCCTTACCAGTTTTCGTAAGGAAATGTTGTATGTGATACAATCAGAAAGGTTTTGTTGATCCTAAGGATGCTAAAAGGTATGCTAGCTCCAGCGATCCTTCCATGGACTGGAGTAAGCATCTCGGAGTCAGAATATACGCTTTGATGGAGTGATCAAAGTTTTTGGGTTTATACAAAGTTTGTTAGAAACTTGTATTTACAATAAAGTGAGTGGGAGCGCTACAACATTTCTGATAAGTATATGTGAATGGCATATTGTTGATCCGAAATGATGTAAAATTTCTGGAAAGCATGAAGGGTTGTTTGAAAGGAGTTTTTCAAAATAAGACCTGGATAAAGCTGCTTACATATTGGGCATCAAGATCTATAGAGATAGATCAAGACGCCTGATGATACTCTCAAAGAACGCACACATTGACATGATTATGAAAGAGTTCAAAATAGATCAGCAAAGAAGGAGTTCTTGGCTGTGTCACAGGGTGTGAGTATTGAGTAAGACTCAAGATCTGACCACAGCAGAAGAGAGAGAAAGGACGAAGGTCGTCCCCTATGCTTTAGCCGTAGGCTCTACAGTATGCTAAGCTGTGTACCGCACATGAAGTGTGCCTTGCCATGAGTTGGTCAAGGGGTACAATAGTGATCCGGGAATGGATCACATGACAGCGGTCGAACTTATCCTTAGTATCTAGTGGACTAAGGAATTTTCTCGATTATGGAGGTGAAAAGGAGTTCGTCGTAAAGGGTTACGTCGATGCGAACTTTGACACTAATCCAGATGACTCTGAGTAGTAAACCGGATTCGTATAGTAGAGCAGTTATTTGAAATGGCTCCAAGTAGCGCGTGGTTGCATCCACAAGATGACATAGATATTCGTAAAGCACACACGGATCTGAAAGGTTCAGACCCGTTGACTAATAACCTCTCTCACAAGCATAACATGATCAAACCAGAACTCATTGAGTGTTAATCACATAGTGATGTGAACTGGATTGTTGACTCTAGTAAACTCTTTGGATGTTGGTCACATGGTGATGTGACCTGTGAGTGTTAATCACATGGTGATGTGAACTAGATTATTGACTCTAGTGCAAGTGGGAGACTGTTGGAAATATGCCCTAGAGGCAATAATAAATTGGTTATTATTATATTTCCTTGTTCATGATAATCGTTTATAATCCATGCTAAAATTGTATTGATAGGAAACTCAGATACATGTGTGGATACATAGACAACACCATGTCCCTAGTAAGCCTCTAGTTGACTAGCTCGTTGATCAATAGATGGTTACGGTTTCCTGACCATGGACATTGGATGTCGTTGATAACGAGATCACATCATTAGGAGAATGATGTGATGGACAAGACCCAATCCTAAGCATAGCACAAAAGATCGTGTAGTTCGTTTGCTAAAGCTTTTCCAATGTCAAGTATCATTTCCTTAGACCATGAGATCGTGCAACTCCCGGATATCGTAGGAGTGCTTTGGGTGTACCAAACGTCACAACGTAACTGGGTGACTATAAAGGTGCACTACGGGTATCTCCGAAAGTGTCTGTTGGGTTGGCACGGATCGAGACTGGGATTTGTCACTCCGTATGACGGAGAGGTATCTCTGGGCCCACTCGGTAATGCATCATCATAATGAGCTCAATGTGACTAAGGAGTTAGCCACGGGATCATGCATTACGGTACGAGTAAAGTGACTTGCCGGTAATGAGATTGAACAAGGTACTGGGATACCGACGATCGAATCTCGGGCAAGTAACGTACCGATTGACAAAGGGAATTGTATACGGGATTGATTGAATCCTCGACATCGTGGTTCATCCGATGAGATCATCGTGGAACATGTGGGATCCAACATGGGTATCCAGATCCCGCTGTTGGTTATTGACCGGAGAGGCGTCTCGGTCATGTCTGCATGTCTCCCGAACCCGTAGGGTCTACACACTTAAGGTTCGGCTAGGGTTGTAGAGATATTAGTATGCAGAAACCCGAAAGTTGTTCGGAGTCCCGGATGAGATCCCGGACGTCACGAGGTGTTCCGAAATGGTCCGGAGGTGAAGAATTATATATAGGAAGTCAAGTTTCGGCCACCGGGAAAGTTTCGGGGGTCACCGGTATTGTACCAGGACCATCGGAAGGGTCCCGGGGGTCCACCGGGTGGGGCCACCCATCCCGGAGGGCCCCATGGGCTGAAGTGGGAAGGGAACCAGCCCCTAGTGGGCTGGGGCGCCCCCCATGGGCCTTCCCCTGCGCCTAGGGTTGGAAACCCTAGGGGTGGGGGGCGCCCCACCTGACTTGGGGGGCAAGTTTCCCCCTGGCCGCCCCCCTTGTAGATGGGATCTAGGGCCAGCGCCCCCCCAGGGGGCCTATATATAGTGGGGGGGAGGGAGGGAGGGCAGCAGCATGACAGCCCCTGGCGCCTCCCTCTCCCCCTGCAACACCTCTCCCTCTCACAGAAGCTTGGCGAAGCCCTGCCGAGATCCCCGCTACTTCCACCACCACGCCGTCGTGCTGTTGGATCTCCATCAACCTCTCCTTCCCCCTTGCTGGATCAAGAAGGAGGAGATGTCTCTGCTCCGTACGTGTGTTGAACGCGGAGGTGCCGTCCGTTCGGCACTCGGTCATCGGTGATTTGGATCACGGCGAGTACGACTCCATCAACCCCGTTCATTGGAACGCTTCCGCTCGCGATCTACAAGGGTATGTAGATGCACTCCTTTCCCCTCGTTGCTAGTATACTCCATAGATGGATCTTGGTGATGCGTAGAAAATTTTAAAATTCTGCTACGATCCCCAACAGCACGTCCCAACCCCACCCCGGCAGATCCTGCCGCCGGTGTTGGCCGCGTTGGCGGCGGTGCCCGGCGCAAGAGACGCTAGGGCAGGAGGACGTGGTGGCAAACCTGGAGGCGACTACGCCTTAGGATAGGGTGCACTAGTGCAGAACCAGGCTTTATCACCGGTTCGTAAGGCCCTTTAGTGCCGGTTCTGTAACCGGCACTAAAGTATGGGGACTAATGGTCTGCCCCCTTTAGTATCGGTTCAACACGAACCGCCACTAAAGGGCCACCACGTGGCACGAGCCAGCGCCGGGGGCCAGGAGACCTTTAGTACCGTTTGGTAACACCAACCGGTACTAAAAGGTTTGGGGGTTTTTGTTTTATTTTTTATTTTTCCTTTAGTTTTGTGTTTTCCATTTAATTTTTTCGTTTGCTAGTATTTTACGATACTACATATTGTACATGTTATGCATATATATAAATAGAATTTCTCGTAGAACTATATATATATATATATATATATCATCGAATGTCTCCTACCACCATTCACACATACACATGTATATATACAATTTCTCCTACAATTTGCAGATTATTACATGGAGTCATCACGTCGGTATCCGGTAATAGAATTCTCCTTCGGGATCTATGACCTGGTCGAGCAGAAATCCCACTATTTCCTCTTGAAGTGCTCGTACGCGAGCCTCCGGTAGTAGCTGATCCCGCATCTCCTTCATCTTTAAAGAAGAGATCAAAATATACATGTATTATTAGTTGTGTGTATATATATATATATATATATATATATATATGAGATAATGATGTAAAAATTGTGAATAGTGTTCTGGCAAACGTACCCAGAGGTCTCTATCGGTTCTGGTCCTTTCGGTAGTCATCATGCGAATGTTCTCGCAAACATAGAACGCACATAAATCAGTCCCCGGTGCCTGCTTCAGAGCCTTTATGAGAATTGAATAGAATTCAATCAGATAATAATTAGTCAAAGCATGATAATTAATGGCATTGAAACTAGAATTAAAGAGATATGATAGCTAGTTGGTACTAGCTACTTAATTAATTACCTTGGGTAGGATCCATTTCAGCTCTTTTTTGCATTGGCCATCAACCTGTTTGATAAAATTTTGCCAAGCCCTGCCGGCCGGCAAAGAAAATGAATAAAGGAGTTATTAATTAATTAGTTGATATCAGGAAATGACGAACTATAAAGAGGCCGACATATAGTTCGATAATGATTGAAATTACCTGTTGACCATCCCCTTCAAGATTTTGTATTCAGTATCTTTTGTAAGTAGTGAGTCCAGTACTTGAACTTTCCCCTCGTCAAATTCAATGATTAACAAGATCCAGTGGTATCTGCATGTGCACACGTTTGCATGTATAATTAAGTGGGCATGTGCATAACTCGTCAACTACCCTAAACCCTATACACTTATTATCATCTAGCTAGTAAGCAAAAACGGAATTTGTAGTACAAGACAGAGTGACTCACTTGAAGTTGTAAGGAGGTAATATTTCTGGACAGGCATTTAGGCGCTTCAAGAACTCTAGCAAGCTATTTTCTGTGTCTTTTCGATCCCATGCAAGCGACCATGTTTCTTCACTAATGCTATTTGAACCCAATTCCTTAGCGTCCAACTTTTTTCATTTCTCACATCTTCATTCTGCATAATACCACAGAAGAGAATATATATATATATATATAGTGAGGATAATTACCGGTAATGAATAGAACGAGCACTACAGCTAGCTGTAGAATTAAATTAATTACATAAAGAAACCACTTACAAACAATAGCAACTGACGATAGATTTGTCGAGTGCGTCTTGATTGAATAACTGAAACATTTCTTGAAACTCAACCCACAGAGCTTTTTCATGGTAGTAATAGCCTTTAGGTACTTCCACCATGAGGGACTCTCGATTGGTAGTCTTGACTTCTTTCATGTACCATTGATGCAATTCATACATTCTCGTTGTTAGAAACTTGACCTCCTCAGGCTTAACCATAGGCTAGCCGCGGACATATTTCTGTTTTACGTCCTCCTCTCTAATCGTATCCATGGGCTCGATCCCTAGGAGTTGATAAACAGTGCATTGGGCCTCTTCAGCCATCCTTCTATGAGTGTCGGTTATTACCAGCTGATCGTCGCTGGTACTCGCATGTGTTGGTACAATGAGCGGGGGGATCGATTGCACCAGCTGTGCTCCCAGCTGGGGAACAGTTTCCCGCTTTTTTTGGCAGCTGCTTGGCTGGAGCTCGAGCACGACTCATTATTTCGTGCTTTATATCCCTTCTTGATTTGGCGCTCATAGTTTGAGTCCCTAGGCTTGGGAGCTGGTGCTTTAGCCATACAAATGAAGTGGTCAACGACTTTATCAGGCACTTTCTCCTTTGGCGGTAGTGGCGGTTTTGGTCCAAAATGGGCGTCCAATTGGGCCCTCACTTCGGCTTCGTTTTCCTCCTCGGTCATTTCGTAAGGCCTCATCGGAAGAGGCGCGAGGCTTGGACCATATTGAAATCGCTTGCCTCCTGTACCTTGACTTCTACCGCTAGGCACCATTGCTGCGGCGGCTCTCTTCCACTGTTACTTAGGCGGCGGAGATGGCTGACGTGCCTGACTTGGTGGAGAAGGAGTGGGCTGACGCGTTGCCAGACTTGGAGGAGGAGGAGTGGCCTGACGCGGTGCCGGACTTGGAGGAGGACGAGTGGCCTGACGCATTGGCGGACTTGAAGGAGCAGGACTCTGCTGAGGTGGTGGCTGATGACTTGGAGGAGCGGGAGTCTGCTGACGCGGTGGCGGACTTCGAGGAGGAGTCGGCTGACGCGGTGTCGGTGGCCTTGGAAAGATGATGCAATCCTTTCTCAATAGGATGATACGATGTATGGCCTCTCCCAGTGTGTGCTCCTCGTCACCTCCAGGAATGTCAAGCTCTAGCCCCGAATATTGTGCCACCACTTCATCAACCACGACACGAGCATAGCCAGCTGGAATCGGGTTGCAATGGAAGGTTGCTTTGGGGGGATTTGTATAAGCAACGGCGTCCGCCACCTTCATGGATATGTTCTTCATTTTGAAGTGTAGCTCACAATTAGTGTTCTCCATGATGTCATCCACAGGGTATCTATCCAGCAGTGCCTCGCCCGGGGCGGAACCCACGCTGCTTGTCAGCATGGATGGCTGGATCATCCGCTAGCTGCTGCCGCTGCTGAGACCCCCTTTCCTGGCTAAGTGAGTCGATCTGCTGCTGCTGCCACTGGAATTGGAGTGCCAGCTCCGCGTGCGTTGATTCTAGGCCTTTAAGGCGTTCTGCTGCCTGCTTCCTCTGATCCTCCTCCAGCTTCCTCTTCTTCTCCTCCTCCATCTTCTTTCTCGCACGGCTTCTGTAGTCGGCGTTCCAGTCCGCAAACCCCTCATACCACGGAACAACGCCTTTGCCTCGTGTTCTTCCCGGGTGTTCAGAATTTCCTAGGGCGCGTGTAAGCTCATTGTTCTCTCTGTTAGGCGTGAACACCCCCGTTCGAGCCTCTTCTATTGCAACAAGTAACTTGTCATCGGCTCCTTTAAGACTTGCCTTCTTCAAAACCTGGCCTGTCT
Organism: Triticum aestivum; assembly: GCF_018294505.1. Lineage (NCBI taxonomy): Eukaryota > Viridiplantae > Streptophyta > Magnoliopsida > Poales > Poaceae > Triticum > Triticum aestivum. The sequence continues at coordinate 36,767,737 of NC_057802.1, forward strand.
TCGGGTCCAACGACCCCCAGGCGCATAGAACCAAGTCCTGCACCTTTCCAGCCAACTCAATGTAACTGGAGTGACCCCTGCATCCAGCATCTGTTGCTCATACTTACCCCACTTAGGACGGGCCACCGCGTAGCCACCTGGCCCCAGCGTATGGAAATGCTCCTTTTTTGCGACATTGATCTTGTTTATTCTCGACCGTTCCTTAGATAATTCTGATTCCTTGAATTTCACGAAAGCATGCCAATGATCTGTTTGCTTCTCCAGTGTTCCCGTGAATTCTGGAGTCTTCTTTTCTCCTTCGACGTACTTGGCCCATATAATTTTCTTGTGGGTGTTGAATGCAATTGCCATCCTCCTAAGAGCAGCGTCCTTGACTTTCTACACATCTGCATCTGTGAAATGATCTGGTAGGGTAAAATGTTCCATGAGAGATTCCCAAAGCCGATCTTTTGCTCTTTGGTCGACAAAAGTAAGATCTGGACATTGCTTTGCTGGATTTTCCATTCTTGAATGGAGATCGGGATTTGGTCCTTCACAAGAACTCTGCACTGACGAACGAACTTGTTCGCATTCTTCTTAGGCTCGCTTGGTTCGCCATTAGCACTACAAAAAAGACACATCCGTGACATTTTGGGCCAAACGAATTTTTTTTCTGTCATGCTAATGACACTTCTATGACGATAATTGCGACAAAACCCGGTATCATCATAGATGTGGTGGGCTCCTACTTCTATGACAAAAAATCATGACAGAAAATGGGCTTTTCATCCTGGGCGGGCCAGAGACGCAGCTGCATGACATTCTTTGGGCCGTCCATGACGGAAAAACCATAGTAGAAGCGAGGACGAGGAAAATATCGGGGAGTTCCCGGTTACGGTGGGTGGTCGGGGCCGAGCGATGCACGGAGGTTTGCGCGTTTCTCTCGTACACGTACACGCGTGTGTGCGAGGCGTTGTGCTCTAACTGAACCCGAGCGAGGCGTTGGGCTCTAACTGAACCCGAGCGATCGACCTGAAGCCGATCGAACCCTACTACCTCCTTCCCTTGGTGAACAGTGGGTGTTGTTGGGGGGGGGGGTTAGATGAACAGTTCCCGGTGGGGGGTTGGATGAACAGGACCCCGTGGTAGTAGAGGCCATTGCCGCTAGATGAATAGGACCCGATCGAGCCGGTTGGGGGTGGATGAATAGGACCCCGTGGAGGGCTGGATGAACAAGACCCCGTGGAGGGCTGGATGAACAAGACCCCGTGGAGGGCTGGTTGAACAGTAGCCGGTGGAGCGCTGGATGAACAGCAGCCCATGGAGGGGTGGTTGAACAGGACCCCGTGGAGAGGGCTGGTTGAACAGTAGCCGGTGGAGGAGCGGTGGAGGCTAGATGAACAAGAGCTCGTGGATGAACAGTCACAGGTGGAGGCTGGAGGAGGTCGACGATGGATGAACAGTAGCCCGTGGAGGCAGTCGACGGTGGATGAACAGTAGCCCGAGGAGGCAGTCGACGGTGGAGATGAACAGTATCCCGTGGAGTCCCGTTTTGCGGTACGCCACACCCCTCCCGATGAACAGGACCCCCGTTTCGACCGTAGCACTCCAACACAAGTCTGTTTCCTCCGTTTTGCGGTACACCACACCCCTCCCGGTCAACAAGACCCCGTTTCGACCGTAGGAGGTCCAAGAGAAGTCCGTTTCCTTCATTTTGCGGTATGCCAGACCCCTCCCGATGAACAGGATCCCGTTTTTTCGATCGTGGCCGGTCGAACACAAGGCCGTTTCCTCCGTTCCGCGGTACGCCAGGCCTCGTTTTGATCGGTTGTTCCGTCCAAGCCGGTTGGCTCCCGATGAACACGACGACGACGCAGTTTCTCTGTTCCGACCCAGCCATGTACACGAGCCCTGGCCGTATGTATGCGCGAGTAGGCGTTCGAGACCCCGCCTGTATGTACATACGTGGCCGTATTTACTTTATTGCACCCTGGCCGTTGTACGTACGTGTACATGATATTAACGAGACTGCGTGACATGCTACGTGCGCGCCTCTACTACGGCCACGGTTCATCGCTGTAGCCTACAGACAGACCGATCGACCAGTATGTACATACACGTTCGCGACCAGAATGACAACGCTACATACGCTTCGACCAGGTGGGTCCCGACTGTCAGGCACTTCCTTGCGTGCGAAGATGTAGCTGGTGGGTCCCAGCAGTCAGGGGGAAACGTTTTTTTCATGAAATACGGTGGCCTGTCTGGTGGGTCCCTGCTGTCAGGTGGAGGAATCATTATTTTCCGCGTAATAAGGAGGCCTTGTTGCGGCCGTGGACCCGGCTGTCAGCCTCTCCACGTACAGTACTCTTCCGATGGAAGTCGTTTGTTGACCACATTGACCACGCCGCATCGAGAGCACCAAGGCGGTGGACGACGGCGAGGCCTAGGAAGGGGACGACGCGGAGCCGGGGAAGACGCGGCAGTGGATGCCCACGCGGAGAGGAGTACGAGGGTTCACTAGTTCAGCTGCGGTGTGAGGCTGCCGTCGCCGCAGAATAACAGGGGGTGTGGGTGAGTGGAGGGATGGGCTGGCCAGCGGTGGGAGTAGTAGGTGGCGGTGAGGCCTCCGCGGCAGCACAACCGGCCACGGGAGGCAGGAGCAGGCGGCACGACCGGCGTTGCTTTGGGCGGCTGGAGCAAGAAGACCAGAGGTTGAAGAAGCACGCCGGCCGTTGGATGGACATTGTACGGTCACTGCAGCTAGAATCGTTTATATTGACTAAGTTGACAAAGCCCGTGGTATGCATCAACTTAGTAGGCCCACAGGTCAGCCTCCGAAACGGTGCATCCCAGATGTCAGGGGGAGGAATCATTTTTTGGGCGGCTGAAGCTAGAATATCCGAGAATGAAGAAGAAGCACGACATCCGATTGATGGACATCCAACGGCCACTGCTGCTAGAACCGTGTGTTGACTATAAGTTGACAAAGCCTTGCATACGCGTCAACTTACTTTTTTTGAGGGGATGCGTCAAGTTAGTAGGCCCACAAGTGTGTGGCAGAGAACTTATAGCCCATTTGCGATTGGTAAGAATGTACAACCCATTTTTGAATTCTAATGGAATTTACTACAACCCATTTACAGTTTGTTAAAAGTACATCCCATTTTCTAGCTAGGACAATGATTAATAATTTCAACCAACCGTTCAAAACAGAATTCAATAAAGTTTCCCACATTTTGATGGGATCCGAAATATTTTTATCCCGAAATTTCTAGTCAGATTAAATACAATTTCAATATAAATTTATATTACGTAAAAATCCAACGAAACATTGCGCACGCAACAATTAATAAAATTAAAATTTTCAAAATCCAAAAATAATATTTTATAAACTAATTACGTGTTGGTTGCATTTTTTATAGTTACTGCCTAGTTTTTATAATTGCATCCCTTTTATTATTACTTAAAGACCATTTTCTTGTTAATCCTAATGCATCCCTCCTAGGAAAGATTTGCAGCCCAGCGGGGTGGAGAATAACAAGTTGACCTTGCCTGGGTATTCCTCAAAAAAAAGTATAGCTGGGCTAGCCATTTTCAGCTTGAAAAAAATTAATATCTGGGCTGGATATCTGGCATGGGCTAGACGGGCCACAGCCCGCCCAGTTAATACCATGCTCTCCTGTGAACAGCAACGAATACATCGCTCTAGAAAAACTCTGAAGTGCTCACACCTCAAAAACACAAATACTGCTCGAGCTCCATGGTCCCAGCTGTCGGCCGCTCCTTATGCAATTCTCTCGTTAATTGACTACATAGGTTGACAATGGTGTGGCACCGTGATGTCAGGAAACCAGGAGGAAGCAAAAAAATTTATAGTTCTATATAATAAGGAGGCACTTGCGTGCGTACGGCTATGGCCCTAGTGGGTCCCTACTGTCATCCAGTCAAAATAAAGTCATCTCGTGAATCCTCATGTTCGTTGACCATGTTGACAATGCTCGGCGCCACGGCGAGCGCAACAACTCGAAGGACGACGGAGAGGGCCTCACGGGTTCTACGGATGGTCTGATACAGCGCCTGCTGCTCATTCAGGAAGCCAGGATCATCGGACACCTATGAGCACCTTTGAGAGACTAAGACGGCATGAAACGGTAATGCCGTGCTTGGGAGCTCTGGTTTATTTCACACCTATATTAAGATACAAGTGTAATTTACTCGTCATCGGAAACAACGCGTAAAATACAGGCGTAATGAAACCGAGGGCTCGAGGTCTGTAACGAAAACCGGTGTGTTATGCGTGTAATTTGAGAGATCAGTGTATATTTTAGTAGTCGAAATCGACCAACCAAGCGCTTCGCCCGAGACCATCTGCTTTTATTTACTAGCGTCAGTTTTACAAGCGGTTTTGGTCGGAAAACGACGATCCAATCACGGCCTAAGATGATGAGTTGGTCGGAAGATCATATGGTTTCACCTCTAACCTACCCGAGTTGTCGTATAGGCTATGAATGAAACATAAGACAATGAACTTCTTAAGCATAGAAACAACAGAAGAGGATGTCTTCATAACATGCAAATCACAGGCATTAGCTCAACATGCAAAACAATATGAAGCATTATTCTCAGGAGGCACGGTGAACAGCTCGTGATGCCGCATGCCACAGCATTCCAAGCTCAACTTTGCAATCAAACTCACAAGGCCTGGCATTACATAGACAACATTCAGAACAAACTCTTAAAATACCTTACATTAGTCAACATTCATGTGACTATGCATCTCAGTAGAGTAAATATTTCTGAACCGAAGACAGGAATAGGAAAAAATGATCGACGTTGCTCACAGCAAAGGGCGTCCCACTCAAAAATATCAAATGCATGTCTTCTGGCTAACATCAATGAGCAAAATTTGACAAGGTTTTCCAATTCCAATATATTAAACTAATGTCTTCTTGCTAACATCAATGATTAAACTTTGACAAGCTTTTCTCATTCAAAATATGTAATGCCTATGATTGTGGAACAGGCAGGGTTTGTCATCACTTTGTCATCTGATAGTCCGGTGGCTCAAGGTGACAATGAATGATTAGAGAACCATTCGATGTATTGTGCATGATGAAGTATTATGGAGGACACGAACCATCTGAACATTTTGTGCAGTTCCACTAAAATCAAGCTGAGCATCCCTGTGGATTTCGTATTTATATGCTGCAAGAAAACAAAGACACATCAGCACACACATGAATATTGGCCCCAGTGTCAACTCACCAATCGGTGGACTAACAAACTGAAAATACGGTAAACAGATTACCATACCCAGATGCCCCATCATTGTTGCTTAGAATGACATTGACAGACTTGGAGTCCTGTCCTGGCTTCTTGTACTTGTTTGGGCACTTTTTTCCCAGTGCACTCCACGTGTTGTAGAGTTGCCTATGCTCTCTGCAGACTAGTCATGTCACCAGCGTCTACTAATACTCTGTAAAGCTTCTCGATCATTCCTTCTGTAATGTAGCGCAAACAGTGACTGCTTCTTTGCGCAACGTGGTAAGACCAACTGGACCGAAAAATGCAGCAGTTTGCCTTAGACACATTGGCTCCTTTTGTGCAGGTCAACTAAAATCAAAGTCGGAATAAAACCGAGCTTTAATTTTGATATCCCTGTAAGCAGCAATAGGCATAAGGGAAACAATTACTGAGAAATAACGGTTGATGACTTGTACTCCCAGAAGAAGAACATCTACTGTCTACCTTATCTTAATGGGAAACAAAGCAGGAGAGTAGCAATTCTCAATCAGTGTGATTCATTCATATTAACTGAGACATTATCTTAACAATGCCTTGTTTCAACATGTATAAAGAACGACAAAGCAGAAAAGTACCATTCCTAAAACAATGCGACTGATTCATTTTAACAGAGACATTATCTTAACAATACCTTGGTTAAACATGTAGAAAGAACTACAAAGCAGGATAGTACCATTTGTAAAACACTATAACTGATATATAATAACAGAGTCATTATCTGAACAATACATTTCTTAAACATGTACTCCGGCTGATCCTAACAGAAATGGTACTCCCACCGATCCCTAACTAGTGTTGCAGTTTTGAACTAAGATTCAGTAGTTAATTCTGAGGAAAGGCGGTACTTGTCACGACCGGTTTTCGGGATATTAATTTCCCAAAAAATGGCCTTTGTGCTCACCAGCCCCAGGATTACTGTTAGCTGATGAGGCACCAACTCGATACAGAAATTCCAAGCAAAGTACAAAATATGTAGTACAAGACCATTGTGGCCTATGAGTACAACAAATGGTTTCTAGTGGTTGATGGCGGAAGCGGTTTGTGGTTCATCTGCGTCTATGGGACTCCATTTCCCACAGGAACAGCTGACCAGGATAACTCCTATCTTCGCGAGGCTGCTATCATCATTGCATAGGTTCCGGGGCTGTCATCGCAACGCTCCTCTCCATGCGAGAAATCTGGCCAAGACAATAGCCAGGGACAAGCCAGTGAGTACTTTTGAATGTACTCGCAAACATTAGGAAAACGGGTATAATATAACAAGGGATAATTATGCTCCGAAATATTCTATGATCATAACATCAGTCACGAAATAAGCAAAAATCCATGATGCACGCATGCAGGTCGTTCATATAAAATATGAATATGCAATACGGGAGTAGGAAATAGAATGCACCGATCGAGTGTCTGAAGTGACGCCTCGAAAGGACAATAAGATAAATCATGCCTCAGTCGGGCGTCTGAGCGACACCACATAAAGGGCTTATAAATAAAAGAAATAACAAGCATGCCACAGTCGGGCGTCTGTGCGACACCACATAAAGGGCTTATAAATAAAAGAAATAACAAGCATGCCATAGTCGGGCGTCTGTGCGACACCACATAAAGGGCTTATAAATAACAGGAATAACAAGTATGCCACAGTCGGGCGTCTATGTGACACCACATAAAGGGCTTATAAATAACAGGAATAACAAGCATGCCACAGTCGGGCGTCTATGCGACACCACATAAAGGGCTTATAAATAATAATCGCAGTGAGTATCCAGGAGGTAGAACCGTCCCAGGGATACTCAATAATTCAAATAATGTAAATGGTTAGTCCACAATAATAATGATCCTAATCCTCATATGTCACAGGTCATAATCAATGTTCTGGTCTAGCAGTTTTTCCCCCGAAGACCGACACTAAGACTGACACTTGACCCATCTCAGACTGTAGTCCTTACCCAGGGACACAACTATACGAATAGGTTTAACCTCTGCAGAGGGTGTACTCTTTACCCACGAGTAACGGATTTATTTAGTCCATCGGGACTAATTCCGCCTACGGTCTTTTAATTGAAAACACACCTGACCGCACACACCAGCCTAACTTACCGGTGTCTGGAATCACCCACGACACCTGTCAAGCAAAACTCTAAGTGGGGAGGATACAACCTCGATTAGCATGGGATCACACGCGCAAACTAGGGAAGCCACTCCCCTCGGCTACAACCGGAAACACCCATGCCCCCGGACCAGTTGGCATGCCTACCGGATGCCTCCGGTATCTTCCACCATGGCCTCTCTGTACGGTGTGTGCTTGGAGGGGTTGACAACTTACTGAACCGTACCCTACTTGCGGCAGGGACGAGTGGTAGTATGAAACAAGTATGGGGGTTACTGGAACGAGACTCGATCTGTGGTCGACTCAGGAGGTTCAAGTATTCCCTGTATGATTAGCATAACAAATATATTTCAACTAACAGACAGAATCACCGCTCATCATACCTCATCATGCCATACCGGACATACTCGTCTCGACGAGGAACTAGGGACAAGCTCGTGTCTACCCAAGATAGCGACTTTCCCGGCTTCCTTCCGGTATGCATGAAAAGCTCACAAGGATGATCACTATCACCAGCATATCCATTTCTAACAGCAAAGACTCTCATCATGCACTCACGCGTATGATCGTATCATCACATAAAATAACGAATGCTCCATGTCATGGTGGTGTTGTAAACGTATCAAAACAACACACAAAAATATTATGCCAGGGTTCAGAATGCTTGCCTTCAAGGTGTGGAGGGGTGAGGTGCACTCCAAAACTTTTGAAAGTTATAATCTCCCCTCCAAACTCCTATTTTCAAACATATTCAAATAACACATACTTTAAAAACGGCGCAAAAAGTTGTCCTAGATATTTTTGAAATAAATCTTAAAATAAAATAGGTGGAATTTGAGAGAGGTAGGAAAAAGAATTAATTCATTTGGAGTTTTATTTAAAAAGATATAGCCAGTCAAAGTTTAGTCAATGTTCTGTTTTTAATAAAAACCAGAAAAAGAAAACGTTTCGGGGGAAAAATACGTTTTCGAAGCAGAGGAGACGTACTTCAGGGGTTTACGCGTCCACTTAAACACGTGGTGGCGGGGCTGGGTCACTGACAGTGGGTCTAGCGGGCCCACTGGTCAGGTTTGACTAGTCCCCCGCCTTCTTCCTCCTTTGTCCGAGCCGGGGCGGGGGCTCCGGCGATCGACGCCGGCGAACGACGGCTCTTAGGAGCCATCCGAGGGTGGGGAAGGATCCGCCGCTCCAGGGCGATCCTTCCGGTAGTCGAAAGGGCCCCGGGGATGGAGGGGATCATCGGCGGCGAGCTTCGCGGCAGCGGAGGCTTCGGGCATGAGTGGGGATTTGGGCTGTGGTGGCTCCCGATCGAAGCTTAGAGGCTGGGCGACTTCGCACAGTCGAGGGGAGTCGGACGGTGGCGTTGGATGGGTGGGGGAGGCCCTGGTTGCGTCGCACTGCACTGGATTGTGGCGGCGACCGAACTGATCGGAGACGGGGAAGAAAGCTTCCCGACGTTGATTGCTGGGTGTTGGGGGCACTAGGGGGATAGAACGAGGTTGCCTGAGTGCTTGGTCGAGCTCGGGGTCCCCTTATATAGGCGTTCGAGGTCGGTTCCGCGGCGGCCGTGGATAGGATCGCCGGCGAACCGCCATTCTGTAGTTGGGGGCGCGTGGCGGCGATGGGCGCTAGCGGACGTGCTTCAGGATAAGCTTGAGCTGCTCCATGGGGCAGCTGGCGCGCTGGTGTGGCTCGGGCGGCGCCGTCCAGGGCAGAGGTTGTCGGGGTGGCGGTGGCGGCTTGCGGTGGCGGCGCTGTAGGGCGCCAGGAGGGGGCCGGGGCGGCTCTGCGGCGAGGGAGGGGTCGGGGCACGTCGGCTGCGAGCGGGAAGGGTCAGCACGAGCGCGGGGGTGGGCGGCAGCGAGACGCGGCCGCTCGGTGCACCCGCGTGCAAAACGTGCGCTCTGGGCGCGCCCAGAGCGTGCACGCCAACTGTTCGGCAAAATGCCAATGCGTGCCACAGGGCTTGGGTGAGGTTGGCAATTAGCAGACCTAGATTAGGAGTAGCTAGGATCTTAGTGGACAAGGTTACTGGGTCAGTGGATTAAGTACACAGTGCAAACTAAAAAAATCATGTCAAAACTGACTATGCACACCAAGTGTTTGACAAAATGACAAGGGCTCCTAGACAACTCTTGGAGTGGCCAAAATCTCCAGATCAGGGTCTCCCTAGATGTAGGTGATGATGGCAAGATCATTTGGGCAAAACCAGAAACTTGCTAGTGCAAGTTTTGCAAACCTTCAGCTTTGGACAGAAAGAAAAAGGCCTTATTGCATGCACTTAAAACCCTCCAATGGGTCCACTCTCCTGGACTTAAGGGTTTTGCAGGGTGGTCTATAAGTAGGAAAAAGCTGATGGTTACTAGAGCAAGATAATTTAGGGTTGCAGTACAAATCACTAAGCTGGACCGGAATGAAAATGAGGTTAATTCACTCAAATTTTTCAAAGAACACCAATGGGTTTTTGCATAAAGTTGAATTATATGCATCTACTGACATCTCCAAACACTTGGAAGAATTTTTAAAGGAATATTTAAATAGGTTGTAGTGCAAAAATACCTACTGGACCAGATTTGAAAAGTTGATGTAGAGCTCAAAATCTCCAATAACCAAAAGATATTTTTGCATGAAAGTGATGTGGAAACATCACATGACATCCCCAAATTTTGGTGAAAATTTTCAAGAATTTTCTGAAAGGGTTGTAGTGCAAACAGAGCTCTGAGACTCGTGACAGATCCTTTTTAAGGAAATAAAGCTCAGAAGAAATAATTATGTAAATAAATCCACTGATAAAGAATTGTTTTATTGAGAGAGTATACAAGTCCAATAATATTTTTGGAAAGTTTCCACCTGAGGTAAAACCCACAGTATTAAAGAGAAGAGGGGTTCTGAAATCAAAAGATAACTCCAGAAAATAAAAATTTAATTCCCTGGGAAAATTTTAAATTAATAAAACAAGGTCAAAATTTTGGGGTGTTACAGTACTGAAAGTTGGTACTGACCTTTCAAGACCAAGATTTGAAACAACTCGTGAGGAAGACCTGAGAGAGATCTCAACACATATATGGAAATCCGGTCTCATTTTGTGCAGTTCCACCAAAATTAAGCGAAGCAAAATGTCACAATAGCAACTAGTTGAATAGATATCCCTGTTTTAACATAGGCAAAAAAGGAATCAATTACTGGCCAATAAATGAGGCTGAAATATGCGGCCACAAAAATGGTAATCCCGCCAATCCCTAACAAGTGTTGCAGTTTTGAACTAAGATTCAGTAGTTAATTCTGAGAGTGGCATTGCTTAATTTTACCAGCGGCATTAGATTAACAAAAAGCATAAACAGTTCCAGGGGAGAGTGGGCGCAACAACAACATGTGCTTCCATCTACTTATAAAGGGGGTGATGCAGAGTTTTGTTGTAACAAAGAAACAAGCATCGTGTCTGAGTTGGAACAATTTTTGCCCACTTAATGGTAAAAGACAGCAGTTCAATAGCTTCAATTCAACATTTATCCAAAACAATACCAATACAAGTAGCACAACATCTCAAAGCACACTGCAGAATCATGTGGATGAAAGTCGGTATTGACCTTTCTTGACCAAGATTTGATAGAACTCGCGAGGAGGACTTAGAAGAAATCCTAACACATATATGAAAATCCATGATCTCCTTTTGTGCAGTTCCACCAAAATTAAGCAAAGTCGCCGGTGTGACATCAAGTTGAACTGCACAAAACACTCTTAAAACAAAAGTGTTTCGCGAAGCGAAGAAAAATGTCGCAATAGCAACAAGTTGAATAGATATCCCTGTTTTAACAGAGGCAAAAAAGGAATCAATTACTGGCCAATAAAGGAGGATGAAACATGTGGCCACAAAAATGGTAATCCCGCCAATCCCTAACAAGTGTTGCAGTTTTGAACTAAGATTCAATAGTTAATTCTGAGAGTGGCATTATTTAATTTTACCGGCGGCAGTAGATTAACAAAAAGCATAAACAGTTCCAGGGGAGAGTGGGCGCAACAACACGATGTGCTTCCATCTACTTATAAAGGGGTGATGCAGAGTTTGTTGTAACAAAGCAACAAGCATCATGTCTGGGTTGGTCCCATTTTTGTTCACTACTTAATGGGAAAAGACAGCAATACAATAGCTTCAATTCAACAATTATTTAAAACAGTACCAATACAAGTAGCATAACATCTCAAAGCACACTGCACCATCATGTGGATGAAAGTCGGTACTGACCTTTCTTGACCAAGATTTGAAACAACACGTGAGGAGGACCTGAACCAAACCTCCACACATATATGGAAAGCTGATCTCCTTTTGTGTAGTTCAACCAAAATTAAGCAAAGTCGTCAGTGTGACATTCAAGTTGAACTGCACAAAACACTCTTAAAACAAAATTGTTTCGCGTAGCCAAGCAAAATGTCGCCATAGGAAAAAGTTGAATAGATATCCCTGTTTTAACAGAGGCAAAAAGGAAACAATTACTGGCCAATAAAGGAGGATGAAACATGCAGCCACAAAAAGAAGCATCTACCTTATCTTGATGGAAAACAAAGTATAGGACATTAGCATTTCTAAAACGGTTGCATTGATTCATATTAACAGAGAAATTCTCTTAAAACAGTTCGGTAGTTAATTCTAAGAGTGGCGTTGCTTAATTTTACCAGCGGCATTAGATTAAGAAAAAGCATAAACAGTTCCAGGGGAGAGTGGGCGCAACAACAACATGTGCTTCCATCTACTTATAAAGGGGGTGATGCAGAGTTTTGTTGTAACAAAGAAACAAGCATCATGTCTGAGTTGGAACAATTTTTGCCCACTTAATGGTTAAAGACAGCAGTTCAATAGCTTCAATTCAACATCTATCCAAAACAATACCAATACAAGTAGCACAACATCTCAAAGCACACTGCAGCATCATGTGGATGAAAGTCGGTATTGACCTTTCTTGACCAAGATTTGAAACAACTCGCGAGGAGGACTTAGAAGAAATCCTAACACATATATGAAAATCCATGATCTCCTTTTATGCAGTTCCACCAAAATTAAGCAAAGTCGCCGGTGTGACATCAAGTTGAACTGCACAAAACACTCTTAAAACAAAAGTGTTTCGCGAAGCGAAGAAAAATGTCGCAATAGCAACAAGTTGAATAGATATCCCTGTTTTAACAGAGGCAAAAAAGGAATCAATTGCTGGCCAATAAAGGAGGATGAAACATGTGGCCACAAAAATGGTAATCCCGCCAATCCCTAACAAGTGTTGCAGTTTTGAACTAAGATTCAATAGTTAATTCTGAGAGTGGCATTATTTAATTTTACCAGCGGCATTAGATTAACAAAAAGCATAAACAGTTCCAGGGGAGAGTGGGCGCAACAACACGATGTGCTTCCATCTACTTATAAAGGGGTGATGCAGAGTTTGTTGTAACAAAGCAACAAGCATCATGTCTGGGTTGGTCCCATTTTTGTTCACTACTTAATGGGAAAAGACAGCAATACAATAGCTTCAATTCAACATTTATTTAAAACAGTACCAATACAAGTAGCATAACATCTCAAAGCACACTGCACCATCATGTGGATGAAAGTCGGTACTGACCTTTCTTGACCAAGATTTGAAACAACACGTGAGGAGGACCTGAACCAAACCTCCACACATATATGGAAAGCTGATCTCCTTTTGTGTAGTTCAACCAAAATTAAGCAAAGTCGTCAGTGTGACATTCAAGTTGAACTGCACAAAATACTCTTAAAACAAAAGTGTTTCGCGTAGCCAAGCAAAATGTCGCTATAGCAAAAAGTTGAATAGATATCCCTGTTTTAACAAAGGCAAAAAAGGAAACAATTACTGGCCAATAAACGAGGATGAAACATGCAGCCACAAAAAGAAGCATCTACCTTATCTTGGTGGAAAACAAAGTAGGACAGTAGCATTTCTAAAACGGTTGCATTGATTCATATTAACAGAGACATTCTCTTCAAACAACATTCGTTAAAAATGTAATTTACTTTTAACAGTGGCATTGCTTCAATTTTCCAGCGGCATTCTTAGATTAACAATAGCAAAATAGTTGTATGGGACATGGGACATGCCAGCACCATGTGCGTCCACACGTATAAATGGGTGATGCAGAGTATGTTGCCAAGCAACATATCTGTGTTGGTCCCATATTTGTTCTCTTTCAACCTTTTTCCTATGTGAGGGCAGCAAATCTAGTCCTGCACAAACTACCCGACCCCCAGTTTCTTTCCTTTTTCAACAAAGAGATCGGCTCCTTACAGATGTGTGTACTGGGTTACCCCCTTTTTCCCTTTTCGACCAACAAAGTGGCTGGATAGCCAGTCTATACTACTTTCCCTCCCTCCTTTCCTCATTGAACCACGTCCTAGATTCATGCTCCACCCCACCGCACCCTTCTTTCCTCTTTAAACAAGACCTAGATTCGACTACAGAATCAAAAAAGATCTGCATGCAGCTAGAGCAATGACAGTTTCAAAGAAACTTATACCTTAGGGTCGTCGGGATGTGGCTAGGCGTGCGGCGGGAGGCCGGATCTGCCCACACTACATACGGCAGCGAGGAAGAAGGGGTCGGTGGCCCTCCCGCACAGGCGCTGGGTGAACGAGAACAGCGCAGCCGGCAGTGTGGATTGCCTCCCTCGCCGAAGGCGATAGAGTGAATGCTGCAACTCCTCCCCTTCCTGGTGCGATGGGATCCGGACGGCTCCTTCACCAGCTGTGAGGGGGGAGAGAGAGACAGAGGCCAACGCAGTCTTGTTTAGATCTGGTGAAGAGGGTGAGAGACTGTGAATATAGAAAACCCTAGCAAAGGAACGCTGAGCCTCCAACGTGTATATATATATATATCTGTGTGTGTGTGTGTGTAGTGCGGCGAGAGTGTGGAGAGTGCAAACCCTAGCGAACAAGCGCTGAGGCACCAGCTTATATAGTACTCCCTCCGTCCCATAATATAAGAACGTTTTTGACACTACATATATACTGTATTACGGACTGAGCTCCGATGCCTTAACTGCACCTACCTTTCACTACTAGGAAGAGGCTAATTAGTGGCGCACCTGTTTTGGCCATTAATGGCGCACTACAGGTGCGCCACTATCATCACGCCACTAGTAACTAGTACTAATGGCGCACCCCTGGTGTGCCATTAGTATACCAGACAATAGTGGCGCACCTGGGAGTGCGTCATAGTATGTCAAACAGTGCGCCATTACTATGCCTCCCAGGGGGCCATATTTACCTTGTGCTCTGGGTTACTAATGGCGCACTTCTAGATAATGCGCCACTAGTGTGTTTATTGCAGTGCGCCACTAAAGTGCAGTGTGGTGCGCCACTAGTATGAATATTAGGAATTATTTTTTTTCTTTTCTGATATTTGCACAGGTTACAAAATATATTACTGCACAGAATATAGACAGCACACACATATAAATAGCAGATTTATTGAATACAATAGAAGATTAGTCTCCGAATACAATTCATCATATTAGTCTCCGAATTCAAAAGACCGAACAAAGTTAGAACATTACAAGTCTCGAGACCGCGAGTAGCGAGTTTGTCTTCACATTACAAGTCGATATCGATCATCTAAACGACCATCACATAGAAGAGAGCTGCGGTCATCACGATGAGCATCATCGCGATGAAACTGGTCTTCATCCGGTTCCTCCTCCGCTCCCTCCTCTCTCCCGCTAGATAGCGCACGTATCTAGCTTCCGCCTCCGCCCTAGTGGTGTACCTTTTGTAACTGTTACCGCTGAAACGGTGAACCTGTCTCTGACACTCCTCCCAGTCGTCGTAGACTCTGGGAACCTTACCCTTGTACACGACATACGACGGCATCTCTATGCACTAGACAAACAAAATGTTAGTAGCAATTCACAGACAATACATAAGCAATATATAAGTATGCAACAAAAGGATCGGAAGAGAAAAGCAAGACATTAATAGCACGATTCATGGTCCTACTAATAAATAGCATCGATTACATATAAGTTGAACGACTGTCCAAACCAAAGAGACATACAAGTTCATTAAAGTTTATTTACAACATGAGCTAATCGATATTTCATAACTACATAGCATCCCTACTTTCGACTCGACTCAGGGACCGGAGCGTGGATGAAGCCGCCGTCTGTCGTGATGGTCATGAAATCGCGGGCGTTTCAGCCTGCATTTGTAGCGTTGTTTCTATCTCACTGTTGGACGGTTAATATCTGAGGTAGAACTGCCCCGTGGTACGAAGGACATCTTGATGGATGATTTCCGCAAACTCCGACTAGATGTGAAAGAATTCTTGTCTGATGTCCGCGTCCTGGATTGCCGACAAGCGTGCGGCCCAATCTTTGAGATTATTTGGTAGCAGAAGGTGATTATGGTCCCGTACGATCGCCCGCATGTGATGGAGGGCGTAGTAGGCATCCTTCTGACCTCCAGGAGGCTGTTTGATGCAGGGGAACGTCGTATTGTGGGTGAACACGTGCTTGCCGTACCTACGAATTGGCCTGCTGAAGGTGCCTCCAGATCTGGCGTAGCCGGGGAGAACATCATCAAGAACTTTCTTGATATTTGTGTAGTCTTTCTTCAACTGACGGTCCGAGTCGAAATACGTGGCCATGGAATATTTCGGGCTTAAGAGGATGGGTGTGCAATGTGTGTCACTGCACAAAACACGGAATGTTAGAAAAAAAAAGAACGATCGAAATCTAAGAAATCATATGTTACGGGGCGGTGAGGGGATGACTTACTCGGGAAAGTAAGGCACGAGGAAGTTATCCTTATCTGGGTTTGCCAGAATGACGCCTTCGAGGTATGAACTCGCGACTTGCCGGTCCCCATCGCTGCCCAAGATCTTGGCACGCATGTAGAAGGGGTCGACTATCACGATGTCCGGGGTCTTGTCTCTAATGATCCACATCTCCATACTCAACGAAAATAGCCGAACGAAGGTGTAGTGCAGCAGATGAAGGTTAAACATAGCGAAGATGTCATCAAACCGCAGGACGATCATACCCCCAATGGTGCTATCCACAAAGCCCTTGCCCTCTGGCACCTTGGCCATGAAAACCGGGTATGCCACATCATTCTCGGAGATACGCCGCTTCTCCAAAGAAAGAACACTGTCATGCAGACTCCGCATAGCACCGGTTGCAGCATTGAGCAGATTAGTCGGTAGCATCGGCCTACCCGCCACATGCACCCTCCTCGAGATATCCTTAGGTAAAGGTGGCCCGTCCTGAGCACGGATCGTACTCGGTGCCGGCTGGCTCGCACCCTTGTTATTCTTTTTTTCCGTCCCTTCTTCTTCTGCTGTAATGGGATCGAGTTCTGCTCAGAGATCGCCTTCTTGAGTGTGTTGGGCTGATAATATTTCGCACCTCGGCTATCTGAGGCTCGGTGAAGGCGGCAGCTGGAGGCGTCTCCTGAGAACTGAATGCCAGACGATGCCTGTTGCAATTGGGTTTCTCCGCGGTACCAGCTAGATCACGATCGACTTTTGCAGGGTTGGGTTCTTGAGAAGGAGGCCCCAAGAATTCGTCACCGTACCCATGTTCGTTGAAGTACTTATCGACGTTGGTAAATGTACCGTCGTCATCGTTGTCCGGATCCTGTGCCATATGCATGTCCGGATCCTGTGCCATATGCATGTCCGGCATGTCCGGTAGCGTTGCGGTGGTCTTGCCATGGCTTGGCGCCGGCACGACTGGCGGTGTTGTCTGTGGGGTGGTGTCCCCCGCCCCCAAACGAATCTGGCTCTTCGGCCAATGCAGGGGCCAGCTTAAGCAGGCGCTGAGGGTCATCACATCATCTTCGTCGGCCCCAGGGGGTCGAAACGGAGGTAACAAGTCGTCGCAGCCCCGCAGCACCCGAACCAGTTGAACCCTATACACGTTGGGTGGCATCGGATTACCATGGAACAGGTGGTTGCCCGGTTGAATGATTCTGGCCTTGGCGACATCGATCAACTCGCCGGCCATGAAGTGCAGGAGAGTGCATGGAACGTCGGCGGCGCCCTGCGAAAACATGTAGGGCGTCAGGGATGCCCAGTCAAAGGCAAGGAGATGAAGTCATCGCCTGAGAGGCTTAATTAGTTACCGTGATGGCGCCGAGCTCGGCTAATGTCGAGGCACCGCCAACGGCGGGCGTGCAAGTGACGGAGGGGCCGCTTGCTGCCGAGGTGCCGGCCGGCGTATTCTTCCCACACCCGGGTGCATTAAGCTGCAATGCCGGCGCCGCCCGGGAGACACCAATGCCGCCTCCGCCAGAGACACCAATGGCGCCGCCGGCGCGTTGCGCGAGTTGCTGCCCGTGAAGCTGGGAATCGGGGGCGGCCCCTGTTGGCCGCCCGCAATCCACGCCTGCAGCCCAGAAACCAAGGTAGGTATAATGGCGGTGATTGTCGCTCCCAGTTGGTCTCGCACTTGCTCTTCGACCATGTCTGGAATCCGCTCCACTTGTGCCTTGAGTTCTTGAACCTCGCGCTCCTGGCTTTCCGAGCTGGTCTTTCTCTCCTTTCGCCCACCAGCATTATAGTATTCCGACCATTTCGTGGACAAGCCTTTGCCAGCCACACGACCAGCTGACGACGGCTTACTGAGCTTATCCTTGTTTTTCATTATGTTCAACGCCCTATTTAAAGGGGTGTCCCAAGGGGAGCTCTTAGACGACCCCGCGCTACTGCTTTCAGTGTCTTGCGGAAGGAACGTGAACCATTTAGAAATTTTGCTTCATTATTAGAATGCAACCATATGGAGCTAATTACGCGGGGGTGTATTCCTTACCAGAACAAGCTCAAGCGCCTTGGTCTTCGGATCCGTGGTAAGCTTCTTGGTTACCGGGTCAATCTTGTACCGGGCCTTGACATAGTTCCTGGTCTGCTAGTCACGGTATTTATCGAAGAGGGGCGGTAGGCCTTGCTCGGCACGCTCCGCGTCCTCCTTGTCCCATATAAGTTCTGCCACTCTGTAACCGCCGGGACCGAGTCTGTGGACCCCTAAATTACAGTCCCGCATCTCTTTCCCCCACTGACTTGATTCCACGGTTGCGTTGCTCTCGCACTTGATCTTGAACTCCAGGTAGTCAGCTTCGCTGATCGAAGGATTTTTCTCCTTGATCTTCTCATAACTATCACCTTTTTCAATCATTCTCTTCACCGCGGCTCTCCAAGTAGCCAAGGCCGTGCTCATCTTCGTGAGGGCGGCACTGTTCACTTTATTCCCTGAGAGGCGTGTGTTTGCGAAGTCACCGGGGAACTTGTATCCGTTCGTGCAGCTTCGTGAAGAGGAGGTTGCGCAAATTCCCTCGGTCACGATGCCTTAGGTTCTCGGTGTTGATCGAGATGGTGCTCCGGCGAATGCACCCGAGCTGTCCCGCGTACCCCTTGACTAATTCTTTGGGCGCTGTTGGATGCCCCTCGGAGGACACTTCAGTAAATTCCTCCTTGACGGTGTCGAGCATGTTCGGGCGCCGGTCCTTCCGTTGCCTCTTCGATTGGCTGCCATCTGTGCGTGCGCTGCCATCATCAGTGGTGGCATCCTCGGCGGCACTATCAGTGGTGTCATCCCCGAGGCCACTAGGGGTTGTGTAGTCAGGATCGGTGTCTTCCGCGGCGTCCTCATAGCGGTGAGGTTCTTCCTCCATCTCCTGGGACAGCTCCCAGAATGCCTTGCCCGAACCGCCGACCTCATCGTTGTGGGCCATGTTTCGCTCTAAATAGGAAAAAAGTTTGGTCAAAAAGTTGGTTATTGTCAAGGAACAAGATCTCTAAGTTGACCAAATAACCTAATTCTCGAGGAATGTCGCCAAAAAGTTGGTTATTGTCAAGGAACAATTGAGAGATGTTTGTGATATTGCCTAGGTGTTTTGGGATGGAACCTATTAGTGTGTTGTTGCTAAGGTCCAAGTCCCTTCCTAACCCCCTTCTTCTTGTCTCCTCTCACTATCTCTCTCACACACATGGCAAGCAAGGTACAAAACTGAATTTTGGAAATCTATAGAATGAACAAGCTAAGGGCTGCAAATGCCCGCAAGGCTTCAAGGGTGACGGCATAATGGCTCGGTGTTATTTAAGGGTAGGTTTGTGAGGAATTATGATGGTCTCATCATTTAGGGTTTGTCGACGCTGAGGCACCCTAAATGCTAAGTTAAGTTTTCATCATTTAGAGTTTATCGATGCCGAGGCACACTAGGTTGACTGATATATATGGGTATCTTCTAATAATATACCCTATCAAGAAAAGGGAAGGAGAATTCTAAGTTGGGCCTAATCACTTGGCTCTATTGCCACCTATGGCAGTTGCATATTAGTTGTGCAAAACAATTTAAGAGTGGGCAGTAATGAATAATATTTAATGGGATACCTCAAAAAGCTAATCTAGTATCTCCATTTAATAGTTTTCAACTAGAAAGTGCACAAAGTGCAACAAACAGATTATTTCAGAACACCAAGAGACAGTACCTCAAAGTGCGGGCAGTACTTCAACTAGGTACTTCTCGAAGGACAAACACCAAGAGACAGTAAACATATCAGCTGTTGATAGAAGCTATTCAGAACTAGTCCTACTTAATTCTTGATCCTACTTAATTAAGGACAAACACCAAGAGACATTAAACATATCACACTTCTATATGTATAACACAAGAGGCAGTTGATCCTACTTAATTAAGTACTAACATACCCCGGCCCATGCATTAGTCGCAAGTACCCCATATGTCCTATTTTTAGCAAAGTCATGCTAAAATTCACGGAAAATTTCAGCATGACCTTGCTGAAAATAGGACATATGGAGTACCCGAATTTGCCGGAACGGAAGATAATCGACATTCCGGCAAACTCAAGGGCCTGTCGGGGTACCTGCAAAATCATCACGACACGATGGTCGGAGACAAAACCCAACAAACTAGCAAAGTTACTGACGTGTTTACAGAAATTGTTTTCTGTAAAAGATGATCATCATCTTTACAAGTCTTTCTCAATGTGATCAATTGATGGATCAACACGTAAAACATGTCCAATAAGAGCATATAATTCAACAATTCCACTGAAAATGAGAGCTGAAAGATGCAGGGAGCACAAACAGCTCAGAAAAATCAATCCATCTAGCATTTCAGGTTTTGCTAGAAATACCTTTAACATCAGTATTAGTATGATTTATAGAGTCAACATCAGTATGATTTATAGAGTCAAATACCTTTAATGAGGGATACAAATAATTTTCATTTTCATATTTTAAGAACTATAAATAAACCAAAATGTTTCGTCAACAACTCATTTCCTTTCCCCAGAAGACAATACTTAAGCTGCCTTTGTTGCATAGTTACTGGGAACTTGTAAAATTTGAGCTTCAGGAGCACTCTGTGCAAAGCGTTTCATGGGAGAAGGTTCATAATTAAGAGAATTGGTTTCATGCGACACTGATTATTTTGAAGGCTAAAATACTTTTGCACAAAAAAGGTTCCACATACTTCCAGAACCTAAGTGGAACATGCTTTCAAGACATACTGATGCATCACAACACTGAATCACTGCTACCAATGGCGGAGCCTGAACCAGAATGGAGACAGCCAATAAATTATGCTAAATAATTCAAACAAACTATTGCTAGCTTCCTTTTGGTTGGTGTATAAGTAGAAAGTAATGATACTTAGTAGCGAGACTTATATTTAGAAGGGGCACTAGGGCCCACTTATCACAACTAAACTCCAGCCCCATGCTACCACTTTAATCTATATACTAGAGGACAATTTATTTAGATAATTATTTAATATTTATTAATGTCAATGTATATACTCGCATGTTAACATTGTTCTAGTTGTAAAAGTCATACGGGCTAGAAAGAGATGATATAATAATATTACCTCCTTTGAATTTCGTTTGATCAGAAAACACCTTTGCCTGGATCAATACAAAAACAGTATTATTTCATCAATTATTGACATGATAGATTATCTACAATTGAAATGGAGTCCATCTATCAAATAACTAATTCAATCAACCACCGGAATACTATGTTGAGTATGCAACTTTTCTTCGCAAGTTATACTAAATTTCAAGGGCCTTAGTTTTCCTTATCCAGTAATAAATCAAACTTCAAAGAAACTACAAGATCACGGGTCAATATATATCACAATCAAGGCAAATAAAGCAAACAGACCCTTAGAGACAACTACACGCTAATTTGTTCATGAATAGTGATGATAGTAGGACTGGGTTAATAGTGTCCTCTGCTCTAGGCAAGGCTCTAGCATTGACCCTTCACAGTAGCATTGACCCTTCACAGTAGCAAAAATCCATATAATTCAACAACTACTACCCTTTACACTAGCACTGACCCTTCACAGTAGCAAAAGATGTCCATTCATCCATCCATCTAGCAAGCAACTAGCACAATTCAACCATCCATCACTACAAAAAATGCACTTCCGTGATGATACGTGTTTGTCACAGTAGGTCGCGTTTTCTGTCATGCATGTACATCTATGACAAATTTATGACAGAATCAATATAGTCATACCTGTGCTATCGTAGAAGTGTTCCATGACATTGCCAAAATTATCATCACGGAAGTGTCCACTTCCATGACGATAAATCGCGTGTCACAGAAGTGCTTTCGTCAAGGGTGACCGACACGTGGCATCCACCGTAACGGAACGCCGTTAAGCTATCGGGTCGGATTTTGGATCCGATAACCCGTTAACAGCCACGACCAATGCCGATTTTCCACGTGTAAAATTCTCATTGGCTGACGGATCCACGCGTCAGCTCCGCGTTGGCACAGGTGTCACTCATCCAACGGTCGAGATGGGCCTATGATATGTTGACACGTGGACCGGCCCAAAAGTGGCCCACAAAGTTTAAATGGGCCGGCCCAACCGAAGGCCCATAAGATTTAGCGGACCATAATGGGCCGGCCCAGCTAAAGGCCCACAAAATTTAGCGGACCATAATGGGCCGGCCCAGCTAAAGGCCCACATGATTTTGCAGACCATAATGGGCCGGCCCAGCTAAAGGCCCACAAGATTTTGCGGACCACAATGGGCCGGCCCAGCTAAAGGCCCACAAGATTCTGTAGACCATAATGGGCCGGCCCAGCTAAAGGCCCAACATTCTCTGTCAAATCGGCCCGTCAACGGCCTGTCCTAAACTTGTCATCAACGCGGCCCATGGTCACTTCTGGCCCGTTAACAGTCCGCTAAGTAATTGGGCCGAATTACGGCCCGGTGTATTTCCGGCCTGTTAAAGGTCCGGCTTCATTTGGGCCCATTTACAGGCCATCAAAACTTTTGGCCCATAAACGACCGTGAAGGATTTGGGTCATATCCGGCCATGTCTGACATTCGGCCTGTTAGAGGCCCACTATTGCTTTGGGCCACTTTCGGCCTATTGTCATTTTCGGCCTGTTAACGCCGGACGTAAACCATGGGCCATATGTGGCCCAACGTCATATCGGGCCCGTTAACGGCCCATATAAAAATGACGATAATCTAGCCCGACCGAAGTCCAGCCTGTTAAAGGTCCGTGTATTAGGTCGGCGCATTTACGGCCCGTCCGAATTTCGGCCTGTCAAAGATCCGCATCGTAAATGGGCCACCATTTCGGCCTGCTAATTCCAGTGGGTTATTTGGCACAATCAGGGCCCAATCTCACTTTCGGTCTATTAAAGGCCCATGTTTTTCATGGGCTCGAGATATTTACACCTGTAAACGGCCTATTTTTACTGAGGGCCCAAATTATGTTTAGGCCTGTTAAAGGCCCACTATGGGTAGAGGCCTACCAGAAAAATACAAAAGCTTATGCTGATTTAGGCCCAGATATTTTTAGTGGGCTACATGCCAATTTTGACCCGTAATCGTTTTTAGCCCAATTGGAATGGGCCCGACGAATGTTGGCATGTTGGGCTCCTAAGAAACTTCCGACCGAATACATTTCTAAGATAAACCTACACTATACAAAAATAGCGTCGTAATTACTACAGCCTGAGGCTGCATCATAAATGTTGTATCACAACAAAATAAATTCCAACCATACAACAAAAGGCCTGTTGGCATAAAGTTTACAGTCCTTCCAGATAAAAGCACCACCAGATGTATAGAAGCACAGATCATTTGACCTGAGTGCTAATGTTTCAGGCTGTAGAATCTGATGGAGCAGCACAATCTCCACCTTTTTTCCGCCATTGCTCTTGAACAACGAAGCGAATGTCTGATAGTCTGGTTTCAAAACCATTCATATCTGGACGACATTTCTCAACCACTATTCTTGTTTCCGAAATAACGTCCATTAGGGATTGGACTTGTGTCTGGAGCACAGATATATCACTCTGTCTAGCAGGAAGATTTTGTTCAGTAGGCGATTCGGATGAGGTTGCCTTGACAACCAACCCAGAATTACGCAGGAAGGTGCTTTTTGCACTGTTAGTGGAGAGATACTGACGCACTGTAGCAAGAGGTGACATTGTGCCTGTAGTAGCCTCGTCACCTTCAGGTGGTTGTGGCTGTTCAATCATTTGTTCCATAGCTTCCTGAAAGTTTGAACTTGTAGATTAGTGTACCAGATAAGTTACTAATGAGACAAAAACAAACAAAGTAGGTTAAACGTTTATACATAACTTATTTTGGTGAACTACTGTAATACATTAGCATGTATTGTAGTGCCAACTACATAATAAAATCACTTTCGGAACATATGTCCATGTAGCATGCCTACTGTATTGTCTATTTCCTCATATTCGTTGACATCTAAGGATAAAGAGACATGGTTTAAAGTAGGATGAACATAGTATGACATCATTCATATCATGGGCAAACAGATATAAAACAAACAGGCTATTTTATCATTGTGTGCGTACGTGAACATAACAACTAGATTACAGATCAAGACCAAAAGAATATCCTTCATCTCTTTTAAACCATGTAAGGTGAAATGATACATTAAGACAACTGTGAATAAAAGTGAACAGAGTAACTGACATTGGCTGCAAACCAAGTAGTTAAATGAACACATCACAGCACCAATCAGTTCAAGGCAGGAGGAGTAAGGACTTACAACAGCGGCTTGAACTGGTGTGCTCATGCCCTTCATCTTGCTGGTGTGGCAATCCTTGAAGATTTGCACTGCATTCGGTTCAGGTTCTTTTTGGTCCGCACGGGCTTTCCTCTGTATTTGGAACAAGTCAATATAGATACGATAATATGGCACAAAAAAGAAGGAAGTAGTAGCTCTTTACAAGAGCCTCGCAGTGTGCAATATAGCTATGAGATCACGTTGTCTGTTGGAATTTCACTTTAGAACGGTTGGTTTTGTTCTTCAAACAGTTAGCCTAGAAGAAGATACACTTGTAAGGCACATACATAAATACAAGTTCAATATGTGGTCTGATCAAATACATATAGCCTACCTGATACTTTGGATCAAACCAGTGTTTAACGAGGGCTGTCCAGTCTTCATCTGTAATATATTCCAGTGGAGTTGTTTGGGCGATTTCATTGTTAGCCTTGCCTTCAAAGTGAGATTTTCTAAGGTGGTACCGATACTGTCGCAGAGCAGACTGAAAAACATGAGTGCATGCTTGTTTAGTTGCGTCATCTTTCGGATCCAACTTGAACCTCATCTGTTGAAAAAAGAATGTGAGTCTTATTAGGAGGAAGCTAGAAAGTATGGGACAGAGCAAGACAATATTACTAATTGCGATGAATAACATTACTTACGAAGAAATGGTCAAGGAAGGTGTTAAACTGGGTATTGTCTTTCTCATTCCTGTACTGGATCCATGTTGGGAGGATACGTGCATGACACCTAATGGCAACGGCTGCCTCTGATACTAACTTGGCTGACTCTGTAGCATCACGTGGCCTTTTTAAACCTGCCTCAAAATGGATCTCCATTCTTCCTCCTTTAGATTTTTTTCATCTATCACGCATTATCCCTGATGTCTGTTTCCGCTTGCACCGTGGTGCTAGTTCAACAATGAATATGGAAAGTGTTAGTGTACATCAAACTATGAGAGTACATATAAAGGAGCATGCAACTCCAACTTGACTCGGTCAGGTACCATCTTGGTGTTGATGCTCATGAGGTTCATCTGATCTTGCCAAGTCCTGTTGTGTCAGCAGTGCTTCGGAAGTAGTGTTAGGTGTGAAGGCAGCTTGGGAACTGGCCAGTTCCGGAGCAAACGAACGAGTAACTGGTTGAGATGCTCGTACAGTTGAAGCGGATGCTGCAGCTGGTGGAGCAGGTGATACTATGTTTGTAGATTTAGCCGGTGGACTTGGACCTTCTACTGCACTATAAGTACCAGCAGAATCTCGACGGCAGAACCTTTTCCGTTTCACCCGACGAGTAACAGCACTCCCTACTATATTATTTTCCTTGCTCTTTTTTGACTTTGCCATGTCAAGCTGTACCCACAACACAAAAGAATAAAATCACTCTTCAGAACTCATTGATGCATGATACAGACAAGCAATACTTTGATGTAAGACAACCGTATGAGGATGGAATATGTAAGAAAAACAGGACGGCATGACATATTCACAGCTACGATGTGCAAACTAAGCAAAAGGATTTTCAAGAAAATAGAAGTAATGCAAGCTAGACACCATATGAAAGATGCAACCAATATTACTCTGCCAAGTTAAAAGTGTCTTGTCATAAGTGGCAATTCGAAAAATTAGAAGCAGTACAACGTAGAAATCAATGCACGATGCAACCACTATCAAACTGCCATGTTAAAAGCGTCCAATCATGAGTGACTGATGCGGGATACACAACAGCAGTACTTTGATGTAAGAACATGGTATGATAGATAGATGCAGTGTATTCTAGACACAGAAAGCCATGTCATATGCACATGTATAACGTATAAACTCAGCAGGTGCAATTTAATCAAAATAGAAGAAATATAGGCTAGACAACATATGCAACATGAAACCAATTATCACACTGTCAACTTAGAGCAAGCACCTGCGATGGTGGAGTACGGGAGAAGAACTTATCATGTAGACTTGGGACTTCAACTTCATTAGCAGTAGCAGTGGCAAATCTAGAGAGTCTCTGTTTGCGTCGGTGCGGAGGACCACCAACATCCCCTAACTTACTCTTTTCCTTCCTATTTTCTGATATTGCCTTATGAAGTCAAAACCACAAGAAGATGAATAAAATTAGCTCTGCATAACTGGTTGATGCATGATACAGACGAACACTACTTTGATGTAAGGCAAGCGCGGGATAGGATGATGGAACATATACAAAAAAGACAGCGTTTCATATTCACACGTACGATAGGAGGATGGAATATGTATGAAAAACAGTAAGCGGAAGGCATTTCAACAAAATTAGAAGAAATGAAAGCTAGGCACCATATGAACATGCAACCAATATCACTCTATCAGGTAAAAAGTGTCTCGTCGTAAGTGCCATTTCAAGAAATTAGAAGCAGTACAAGCTAGAAGACAATGCAAGATGCAACCTACATCACAGTCCCAAGTTAAATGTGTCTTATGGGTAAGTGATCGTTGCAAGTATAAGTTGTAAGCTACGCAGATGCAATTCAACATAATCAGAAGCAATACAAACTAGACATCATACGGAAAACGCAACCACGTATAACAGTTCCAAGTAAGAGCAAGCACATGTTATGGTGGAGTAGGGGAGATGTGCTCATCATGTACACGTATGTTCTAGAAACAGGAACACGTGTCATATTCACAGGCATTATGTGTAAAGTAAGCAGATGCAATTCAAGTTAGAAGCAATACAAGCTAGACATCATACACAACATGCAACCACATATAATAGTGTCAAGTTAGAGCAAGCACCTGTGATGGTGGAGTAGGGGAGATGTGCTCATCATCTACATAGCTACGTTGACTGTCCAGCCTTGTGTTGTCTTGCGAATCTTGTTGGGAGGATGGCGGAGTAGAATCTGTAGAGACCCCCTGTTTGAGTTGCTCCGAAGGACCACCATCATCCACTGCCGGACTAATTTCCTTCAGCTGTAATGATTTTGCATTGTGAAGTCAAACCGATAAGAAAAAGGAATAAAATTTGCTCTTCAGAACTCATTCATGCATGATACTGATGAACACTACTCGGATGAAAGGCAAACACATGATGCGAGGATGGAATATGTATGAAAAACAGGATGGTGTGACATATTCACACATATGATGTGGTAACTAAGCAGAAGGCATTTCAACAAATTAGAAGCACTGCAAGCTAGACACCATATGAAAGATGCAACCAATATCACTCTGCCAAGTTCAAACTGTATGGTGTTTCAACAAATTAGAAGAAGTACATGCTAGAAATCATATGCAAGACACAACCAATATCACAGTGGCGACTTAAAGGTGCCTTATCATAAGTGACTGATGCGGGATATGCAAGAATAGTAGTCTGATGTAGAAACAGGAACACATGTCATATTCACAGGCATTATGTGTAAAGTAAGCAGATGCAATTCAACAAAGTTAGAAGCAATACAAGCTAGACATCATACGCAACATGCAACCACATATAATAGTGCCAAGTTAGAGCAAGCACCTGTGATGGTGGAGTAGGGGAGATGTGCTCATCATCCACACAGCTACGTTGACTGTCTAGCCTTGCGTTCTCTTGCGAATATTGTTGGGAGGATGGCGGAGTAGAATCTGTAGAGAACCTCCGTTTCAGTTGCTTGGAAGGACCACCATCATCCAATGCCTTGCCAATTTCCTTCAGCTTTATTGATTTTGCATTGTGAGGTCATACCGACAAGAAAAAGGAATATCATTCGCTCTTCAGACTCATTCATGCATGATACTGACGAACACTACTCTGATGAAAGGCAAAGTCATGATACGAGGATGGAATATGTACAAAAAAATGGACGGCTTGACATATTCACACCTATGATGTGGTAACTAAGCAGAAGGCACTTCAACAAATTAGAAACACTGCAAAACACCATATGGAAGGTGCAATCAATATCACTCTGCCAAGTTAAAACTGTCTCGTCATAGGTGGCGTTCATCAAACTAGAAGCAATACATGCTAGAAATCATATTCAAGACGCAAACCAATATCACACTGCCAACTTAAAGGTGTCCCATCATAAGTGACTGATGCAGGATACACAAGAAGAGTAGTTTCATGTAAGAACATGGTGTGATAGACAGATATAGTATGTACCAAAAACAGGAAAGCGTGTCATATTCACATGTATCATGTGTAAGCTAAGCAGATGCAGTTTACACTAATTAGGAGCAATACGAGCTAGACACCATATGCAACATGCAACCAGATATCACACTGCCAAGTTAGAGCAAGCACCTTGGATGGTGGAGTAGGGGAGCGGAGACTTGGACCTTGTAATGCACTATCAGTACAAGGAGAATCGGTACAGATGCTCCGTTTACGTTGCTGCAGAGGACCACCATCATCGCCTTCCTTACTCTTTTCCTTCCTCTTTCTTGATTTTGCCTTGTCAAGTCAAACCCACAAGAAAAAGGAATAAAATTTGCTCTTCAGAACTCATTGATGCATGATACTGATGAACACTACTTTCATGTAAGGCAGCTGCATGATAGGAGGACGGAATATGTATGAAAAACAGGACGGTGTGACATATTGACATGTAGATGTATAAAGTGTAAACTAAGCACAAGGTGCTTGAACTTGTTAGAATCGCTGCAAGCTAGAAACCATATGAAAGATGAAACCAATATCACTCTCCCAAATTAAAAGGGTGCCCTAACAAATGTATTTGACCAAATTAGAAGCAATACATGGCAACAGGCTAGAAATAATATGCAATATGCAACGAATAAAGGTGACTCATCGTAAGTGATTGATGCAGGATACAGAAGAGAGGTAGTTTCATGTAAGAACAAGGTTAACACATAGATGTAGTGTGTACCAAAAATAGGAAGGCATGTCATATTCACAGGTATAGTGTGTAAACTAAGCAGATGCAATTTACCCTAATTAGAAGCATTACAAGCTAGACACCGTATGCAACATGCAACCACATATCACACTGCGAAGTTAGAGCAAGCACCTGTGATGGTGGTGTAGGGGAAGTGCGGTCTTCAGGTACAGAGCTACGTTCAATATCTTCATTTAGGCTTGCTGTTTCTTGAGAATCATGTGGAGAGGATGAAATTGCATTCTTTATAAGAGTATTGCATCTCATATTAACCCACGCGCGTGACTGTCTCATCATAAGCGATAGACGCAGGATACACAAGAACAGTAGTTTGATGTAAGAACATGGTGTGATAGGCAGATGTAGTATGTACCAAAAACAGGAAGGCGTGTCATATTCACATGTATAATGTGTAAGCTAAGGAGATGCAATTTAACAAATTAGGAGCATTGATGAGGGATACACAAGAAAAGTAGTTTGATGTAAGAACATGGTTAATAGAAAGACGTAGTATGTACCAAAAACAGGAAGGCATGTCATATTCACAGGTATAATGTGTTAACTAAGCAGATGCAATTTACCCTAATTAGAAGCATTACAAGGTAGACACCATATGCAACATGCAACCACATATCACACTGCCAAGTAAGAGCAAGCACCTGCGATGGTGGTGTGGGGGAATTGCGGTGATCAACTAGAGAGCTACGTTGACTATCTTCATTTAGCCTTGCTGTTTCTTGAGAATCATGTGGGGAGGATGACACTGCACTCTTTAAACGAGTAGGGCGTCTCACAGTAACCCACTCGGGTGACTGTCTCATCATAAGTGATTGACGAGGGATACAAAAGAGCATTAGTTTGATGTACGAACATGGTTAATAGACATATGTAGTATGTATCAAAAACAGGAAGGCATGTCATTATCAAAGGTATAATGTGTAAAGTAAGCAGATGCAATTTAACCAAATTGGAAGCAATACAAGCTAGACACCATATGCAACATGCAACCACATTTGACAGCGCGAAGTTAAAGCAAGCACCTGGGATGGTTGTGTGTGGCAATTGAGATCATCAACTGCAGAGCTACGTTTACTGTCTCCAACTGCTGACACTGCACCCATTAGAGCGCTGAAACGCTTAGTGCTTATCTTCGAATTACACTGGAGCGACTTCTGTCTTTTCTTTTCTGCATTCATCAACACCGCGTCAGAGTCTGAAATACCCATGCATAAAAAAACAATAGTGTGAGTATGGGTGAAGTGTGTGCACAATTAGTACAGTGTAAAGGTAGCAGATAGCAGGTCGGTGAGAAATAAATGACGGGAGACATATGATAGCTCTACAACATGCATGGCACACTAAATTACTACAGGATTCTATGAAAATAACAGTCGACTGAAAGCAAATAGGTCAGTCCATTTTTTCTGCACCGTCCGATGTACAAAGAACGGGCAGATCGCCTTCATCTACCTCCAGCCAGTCAGTGTTGACGATCTTCCTCGAAACGCCAGCGACCACCGGCCCAGTATTCCTCCCCTGCCTGCGCCCTCCCCTCGACCTCACCGCACCGCCGTGCTTGGCACCCCCCCCGGCCATCCATTCAAGCCCCGCCGACCTCCAGATCGGGCGCAAGCAGCTCCTGCGCCCCACACCCCTATGATAGACACCGATGCGCCGCTTCCCCGGGGAACAGGCGGACTAGGTGCTCCGCGCGCCTAAGCGGGTGCTGCTTCTTTTAATTGCGGTTCGACTGACCCTGAATTGAAATCCAGGCGGGCTACTGACCTCTAGCAAAGGTGAAATAGTAAAAGGGAGGAAACCTTGTGCATTTAGTATCACGAAGAAGATGCAGTAAGAAGCGCTCAACTAGTTTCTTTCGTGGGATGAATACGGTGTGAGCGGAGACGTAAGATTTGCACGAATAAGGGAAGAGGAGTACCTCTTTCTGCTGGCAGTGCTGTGTCCTCCTTCTGTTTTTCCGACGATCTTCTTGTTGTTCGCCAGGAAACCAGAAGTTGTGGAGGACGGTGCAGCCTTGGACGAACCCATGGCCAAGTTGTTGAGTGTGGTGCGGTGGCCGTCTGTCGGCGGCGGGGAAGCAGATCCGAGGCGGCGAACGACGGCGTAGCGGGAACAGTTCCGGTGCGGTGGACGGTTGCGACAGTGGAGCCGCAGCAGTGAGGCGCAGGACGGCGTGGTCGGAGTGGTTCTGGTACGGCGCACGTCGGCGTCGGCGTCGTGGAGGCAGCTCTGCCTCGGCTTCAGCTGCTAAGTCCTTGAGGGCGTTGCGGTTGCGGTTGCGTTGGACGACGACGTCGGGGTACCGGCTCCGGCGTGATGGAGGAGGGCGGCGGTGGATTGGCCGCTATGGGGTGGAGGACGGAGGAGGCTGGGGTTTCGCGGCTGGTGGAGAGGGCGTTTTCGCGCCCACGGAGTATGAATGGGGAAACGGAGGGAGGCGGGGAACTAAGGGGGAACAATGTTTCGGTTTGAGACGCGCTTGTTTGAAATTTGGGGAAAGTTACAAACTTTGCCCCCATCTAAAATTTCGGACATATTGCGGGTTGGGGGTAGGACAGTCATGTCAGGTGTCCCAAATGTGGGCGGGATAGATTTCGGCCGAGCGCATGGGTAGGCGCCCACGGCGTATGAATGCTTCTCGGAGGCGGTTGAGACTGGCGTCTTGGTGAAGTTACAAACCTACCCCGGTTTAGACCTTTGGACATCGGGCCGATAGGCTACACGGGCCAGAGTCAGGACAGTAATTTCCTACCACCAAAACATTAGTCTCGCGCGGTTTCGGGTGACCAGAGGCCTATTTGGCGCTTCGTTCAATATTTGGGAGCAGAAGCATTAACGTTTTCGGTTCTCTTGAATTGAACTTTCAGGATTTGTCAAACTTCACAAATCTTTACTCTTGAAAATCCTAAAGCTACGATTATTTTGGAATGGAGGGGGTACATTTGAATATACATTGTACACGAGTATATATTAAAAAATATGCAACTTACCTCAGTTCATGCATGGTTCCAGATATAATCTCCTTGGTTGCAAAAAAAAGTTAGATATGCGTATGAATATATATAGCATGTTCAAACTCACAACAAAGATTGATGCCCCCTTTTACATCTGATTTACAAATGCCATTATCTCGGGTTCAAATAGATGAATGCACTTCCTATGAATTCGAATCTTCGAAACCCCCTTTATGTTGAATTCGACATGTATTCTATTTCGTAGCTAGCAATTTGGAATGTATCCATGCAAGTGACAAATGTATAAAGTGCTTCACACTAACAACATGGAGTGCACTAATTAATGTTTATATATGAATTGCAAAAGCATCCATTGCCTGTATTTCAAACCGCTCTCACTCTATGGATCGATAATATGAAATAAACACATGCACATGCTAGAATTCAATAGAGTATGGGTGTCTGATAGACCGATTTTCGTCCATACGCAATTTGCAAAATTCATGATCTCATCCAAAAATAATAATGCCATTTATATTTTAATTTAATGCGTAGAACCGCCTTTTACACGTAGATGCACTATGCCTCGCCCCGTTCTCACAAACGCGTTATATATCTCTCTATCTAACGCATAAGTGCACACACTTTATATGCATCGGCATTTCTCTTTCACACATGCTCACAATCTCTCTCAGGGTGTCGGGGTGTCTCACGCACATGCTCTCTCTGTTTCTCTCTCTCTCTTTCTGACTACTATGTACCACTCTTTTCACTAATCTCAGTTGGAAAACACTATTTCTCTCACATGCATATATACACATGCACGGTCTCTACTAGCCCTCTATACGCACATATATGTGCCTACGTGTCTCCCGCACGCACATTATCTTTAGGCCTCTCTCGCACACATTGCCCCCCCCCCGACACACCTCTCTCTTAGTAGTTGGCAGATATGATTTCATCATATCATTCGGTAGGATATCCCTGGCTGTTAGGCTGGATGGTAATACGAGGCAAAGTTTTACCCTAGTTCGGATCGGACCCTTGCAGTTGAAGAAAGAGCCTACTCCTGGTACTGTATATTAGTGATAGGGGTGTGTACAAAGTACACGTGAATACCAGGCATTGTGTGTGTGTATACTATCGACGAACTAGCCCCCAAGCTTGTATAACATACTAAGGGCCTAGGGTTACAAATCATATATAGTCGGCTTATCACCAGTGGGGATAGAGTCCTCCGCGACTCTGGTAGCTTCGTGTTGTACGCCGAGTCCTCCACATGGGTCTTCGTATAACACGTCTCGGTCCAACCTATATGTGGCGCAGGATGGTACCGACCCATGAGTCTTCATGTTGACCCACCACAACTATTTCCCACCACACCACACACGCAATCGGCCACTAAGAAAATAAGCATATACAATAGTACAACGGTATCTAGCTCACGATACGTCTCCATATTTTGTTGATGACACTGACGGACTTTGCATTTGATGCGTGCTCCGTATTTTGTTGACGACACTTACGGTCATTGTATTTGAAGCGAAAGCACGATATGGTCACTGGACTTCAGAATAAGCTCATCACGGTCACCACATACATTTTTTTGACGACACTTACGGTCATTGTAATTTGTTGATAACACGATCAACTGACCAGTCAAACGGTCCACATTCAGCAGCGCACATTACCATAGGGCCCACCCGTCAGCGCGTATATGAAGGACAGAAATGGTAATAAATTAGTGGTCGGTGGGTATTCGAAGTCGTGAGACCTCTGGTTGGCAGTCACCGGCGGTTGGGGGCGTTCATTGGGCGGTGGGGTGGGGATCCCCGGAGAAAAAGCTCGGCGGGGGGGGGGGGCTAGAGGGATGGCCAGTGCGGCGGCGGACCGGCGGTGGGGAGTGGTTTTGGGGAGGGAGGGCCGGCCGCGGGCGGCGGGGGTTGGCGGTTCGGCCGGTGGTGGCTGCCGGCTCAGGGGGGTGGAGTTTCATGA
This sequence comes from Triticum aestivum, assembly GCF_018294505.1. Classification (NCBI taxonomy): domain Eukaryota; kingdom Viridiplantae; phylum Streptophyta; class Magnoliopsida; order Poales; family Poaceae; genus Triticum; species Triticum aestivum. The sequence goes on from NC_057802.1 coordinate 36,802,030, forward strand.
TAAACTGGAGGCCCTTGATTTCGTATCCAACGGCTAGAAAATCTAATGACCAGAGATGAAAAAGTCAGTCGACTGACATGTAGCCTCACCCCGCACGTACACATGCACGCACCTAAGACACGCACGCATGTAGGCGTGCAACACTGACACGTACACACGCACGCATGCTGGCGTGCAACACTGACACGTACACATGCACTCACGAACACACGCACGTGCGCACCCATGCATGCAACACTGAAACGTACCCTTGCACGCACGCAACACTCGCACGCCTGCATGCACACAGCACACGACGCAAGACACACGCTCAACCTATACGTGCATGCACCCTTTGTTAAGGACATGGATTGTTACGGGTATTAATCAATCTTATCTGTGATAAGCAGAACATTGATGTTTGCAGCGGTCTTTATGAATCACAACGTATCGAACGGGCTATCAACATAGTAGGCTTATCTACATGAAAAAGATGACGTCACACTCAATGAACAATCATCGGTTTATGAAATGCCCGCTTCTGACCGCCCTGGCCCACCAAAGGTTCCTCTGCTGTGCGCTGCCTGCGTTGGGTCACTGACATGCAGGCCATGCACCCAAAGAGCCCACACGTCAGTGGAAGAATGGCGCGGTGTCCTAGGTCAGAGTCGAGGGCGCCACTCGCGGCACGCCCGGCTGAACACGCCTCCGTGCCGCATTCAAACGCCTCCATGAAACCCGCCCGTGTGGAAGCCGAGAAACCCACTTTGGACACACGTCCGTTCATGACCGGGCCGGTGTTAAACGGAACGCCGGCCGAGCTCCTCCCGTCCGTCGTCTATTTAATCTCCTATTTAAACGAGGCCAAACGCCGGCCAGGAATCGCACACCTCCGCCGCTCCCCTATCTCCTCCACCATTTTGTCCACTCTTACAATGGCTTACGAAGAGTAGTTATTCCGCATCCAAGCCGGCTGGGTAGCCCGCCGGATACGAGCTATGCAGCTCGCTGATCCACCTCCCTCCCCTTGCCCGACGGAGCCAGTTGCCGCCCAAGCCGGCGTGCGGTTCAGCAACTCGCCGCTCCAGGCCATCTCGACGAGGAGCGGCGCACAAGCGTCGTTGCTGCCGTCCACGCCGCCGCCTCATACCGCGTCTCCCGTTTCTGTGGCCGAGACTCCCATGCCGGCGGCCGCGCCATGCAAGCAGCGACAGAAGCCGGGTGCGCGGAGAGCGACGAGTCGGTGGCCAGCGCCTCCACGTCCGCCGCCATCATCGAGGAGAAGTAGAACACGGGAGGCCGCCGCCGCTTGGGTCCCATGAAGGCCACCGCGGAGGCGACGCCGGCGTACACAGCAGGTGTCTTGCCGGATCCTTTTGTTGCGAGGACCTTCGTCGACCCAGCATGGGCTCCACGGAAGAGGGGAATGTTAGGATGAACTCGAGCCGGTGCCGGCCATGGCGAAGTAGTGGCCGGTGATGAACTCGAACCGGTGCCGGCCACCATCATCTTCGGCACCAGCCAATGATATCAGTTGGGCAGCGGGGATGCGAGCCATCCTTTGCGCTAACGCATATACCTCCAGGGCTCCCGGCAGTCCGGTGATCATGCTGCCGGACATGCGGAACACAAATCGATCGGCGGGCGACCATTTAGGCCAGGTATTATATACCTGTGCTGTCCAGAACTAGCACCGCGTAGTTCATTTGAATGTAATGAAATCCATCATGTTTGTATGAAAATCCGGTATTTTATATGATTTCCGTCGTTGTTTATATGAAATATCAGTTTGTCTACGTGTTTGCGTGAATTTCGTCCGGTTGGTTGAGTTGCTGTCATAATGTGTGCGGCTACGGTTGGATGGCGTAATTTGCGGGTCGCCGGTCGGTCTGCGGGTGGCTCGGGCGGAGTTGTGGGACAAAAAACACAGCTCGTGCGAGCTCGTCTCCAACGTGCGCGCTGGAGGATGCATGACAGCATGAGCACCCGAGCCATTCCTCGTTCATTGGTGGCAAAGGCACCGGTGGACAAAAGGGTCGCCAATATTTTGGCTACCCCGGGCAAGATCCAAACAGCCCCTCCCAACAGATTCAAATCCCTCGTTCGCCGTGGAATTTTGCCATGTGTTGTTTTCATGGACTAGCAAGATGCCTGTGCATTGCACGGAACATCAAGATGCATTTTTTTACAAACTCCCGCATGCATGCAAGGGATAATTAATGTCCTCCTTTGCTAGTACCACGAGGCAAACACCATTAATATTGCATCGATTAGTGTTAGTGGCCTTGTATATCTGCAAATTGTAATTTTGATAGTGGCCCCTTGTATATAAAAATGGAGGGAGAAAGATGAGAGATAAGGTGAGGAGGAGTGGGGCGTGGTGGTGACTGGTGGTCGGACTGGGCGGAGGCATGGGGATGGACGGCGCATTATGTCTAGGTTTGTATCTCTCTCACACACACGCACGTAGGTGGGGGACGTGCACGAAGAGAAGAGGTGCACACACGGCGCACGTACTCCCGTCTCTTTCCCAACCACACCCGCGCGGGTACACGGTGGAGCTCATTTCTGTACGAAAAAGGCAGCCCACGTGGTAATTTGGCACGTGTACTGGTTGTCCACTTGGTGGAGGGAGGATCGTCTACCACGGGTGAACAAAAAAATTGCGACTTGACGCGTTATGTTAAATTAAAAAAAGAGGCAAACCGTGTGGGGCCTACCTTAGAGGCAACGCTCTATACACTGGAGTACTTTTGATGTGTCCCGTCAACTCGCAGAACGAGGAGAAGCTTGCTTAGTACGCCGTCTCCCCCACCCACGGGCGCGGTGGCTCGCAGGATGAGGTGAAGCTCGCTTACGAGTAGTAGTAGTACTACTACTACTACTGTACGCCTTTACGCCCGCTCCCTCGCCCACGCGCGCAGTGGCTCGCAGCACGAGGAGAAAATTTTACTACTCCCTCCGTTTACTCCTCGTCCCTACTATGTACTTTGGTTAGTACTCCCTTCATTCACTTATACAAGGCCATTATAAAAAAATACATTTTGCATCTATACAAGGCCACAAATAGTAATCGAGACAAAAGTTACTACTCCCTCCTTTCCAGTTTATGGCTCAATTTCAAAATTTCTCCAACCAAGGTAGACGGTGAGTGGTCGAATTAATTTCGTAGTTTGCACAAGTAATTAGTACGCTCGTTTTTCTCAAGAAGTTATGTTTACCAAGGCATTAATTAGAACGAATGCATGAATGACCACTAAATTTCCATGAACTTGTACATGCATTGGTTAGTTTCCTCTTGACACTGCTTGTGCCGGGTGATCTAACGCACCTCGAAATCCAACATGTAATGGTACTACTACTAGTATAGTAGAATTGAGACTTATCAAACGGAAAAACGAATGTTTTTTAGATGAGCCCTATAAACCCTAGTGGGTACATACTCCGTAAAAACAGATTTTTCCAAAACTAAGTCGCTCCCTTTCATGAATTCTGTAGTATACTCCTCCGTCGACGCTTCCTTTCATGAATTCTGTACTTCCTGTCGCCGACATGTGGGACATATAGCAACCGGGTCGACGTGTTAAGCACCAAATAACAGTGCAGAACAGCAGGGGGGACGCACCCCACTCGTACCAGCCCAGTAATAGTAATGAGCAATGAGACGTCAAATCACAATGCCACACCTTCCCAGACGGACGAAGCAACCATTATTTCACACTTCGGTTCGCCATCATCTCAAACCACGTAGTATTGCTTCTGCCTCAAGAGGGACACGTGCATCGCCTTGGTACATCATGACACGTGGGACCGCATGACAGGCCATGCTCCCCCGCCGATCGCTCGGTAAAATCACCTCATTTTTACTATACTTCCTCCGTATCGGTTTACTACATGGCATGCACGTCGTTCTAGGTTGAGAATTTAACTGGCTATTTATGTGATGAATAGTACTCTAGCCTTTTAAAAAATGTATACTTTTGTACAGTAGTACTATCGATGGATTGTGCCATGGAGCAAAAATTGAAATTAAAAAAAAGGTGGTAGATATAGAGAGCGCTCATCGCCAAATTATGCATATAGTACTATTAAAAAAGCTAGTACGGGCTTAATTGGGGTGCTAAATTCTATAAAAGAAATACTAGTAGTATGTACATACTGAAGAGTTAAAGTAACGAGAAGAAACATAACATAGTTCTGCTGGGGGCTCAGCACAACACACCCCTCAAATTAAACTAAGCACACCTGAAATTAAACTATGCAACTAATCCGGTAGACACTGCATTAGAAGGTTAGAACCACCATGAGCAACGACACTGCCACCTTACTCGGAGTCCTCGTCCACGTCCTCGACTTCGTCCTTGTCCCTCTTCCTCTTGGCCTATACTTCTTTGCTTGAACCGCACACTTGGCTGTTGCTCTTCATCCAACCCTTGTAGATATTGAAACAAAGGTAGCCATCCATTGCAGTGTAGTGGATGTGGTCTATATCTAGTACATTCCGCTGCCATGCATGACGATGAAACGTGTAATGAGGTTTCTCCAGTTTACGGTACGAAGGATGAACCATGGCTCCTGCCAGGGTCAGCATTGAAGGGTGACGAGAGGGCACCAGCCGATTCTTCTGGAGGTCGAAGGGGTTTCCTACAACGAGGCCTATCCGACCCAGGACTTCTTTGTAGTTCTTAAAGTCTACAGTAACGAATTTCATTGTTTTGTCCTTGAGGAAGTTCTTAAATCCTGGCACTCAACGTTGGCATGGCATATGTGGTAGACCAAGCAAACGTTATGTACGCAAACCTGGATCACGGCGGGCTTCTTCCTCTCTTCGTCCTTTAGATCCTTCTCTCGTCCCAGGACTGTGGTGTACTCAACATCTAGCCCAGCGACCCACTCATCATCTGAGTTTTCGAACATGCGTCTGAAGCGAGAAAGGCATCCTTTCACCGTCGCGGAGGAACGGGTGTAGATGACGTCGAACTCATCGCTGGTGATGGTTCTAACCTTGTACTCACCGTCGATCGTGGAGATTTGGGATGCCATGGATTTGGGAGGAGGGTTAGGATTAGTGGAACTACCGTAATGTGAATGGACGGGACGACTAGGAGCGAACCGCCGTAGTATTGAAGGACATGCGGGGACGAGTAGGAGCAAACTGCCAGCGTGCGAACGACAAGGTAGTGGCTTTCCATTCTCCCATGATACGGGCTTCCGAGAGCCCTTGGATCTGCGATCGAACGGTTGCATGGCGTGATTCTAGACCTATGGGTGAATATCCTATCCTGGAGGGTTATTCTACAAATTTTCAGCAACTTAGCATGCGACTGTTTGATCTCAGATCCAAGGGCTGCCAGCAGCCCGTATCATGGTCGCGCCTACCACGACCGTCGCGTCGCTCGCTCGGTCGCGCCCTTGGAGATTTAACACGGTGCATTAGGCTATCTGATGTTGGCATGTCATACATAGTCATCACTTAGTCACTCATACTACAACAAGGTTGGCTATAAGTGTATTTTTTACTCCTCTCTATCTCTTTCTTCGTACTCCCTCCGTCCCATAATATAAGAACGTTTTTGACACTAGTGTAGTGCCAAAAACGTTCTTATATTATGGGACACAGGGAGTACTAGTATTTATTGCATTTGCCAAGGAGTGACCTCTTCCAATGAAATGGTGTTGCTAAGTTTGCTTCATTTAATTAGCTATAGACTCAAAATTGTCTTTTCACCTAGGTACACGCGCTTAGCCCCGTTTCTTCCTCGGGTCACCAAACTAGTCTCTCTCTTCTTGATTAACTTGCCACATCAGACTTTATGCCTATGTGGCAAGCTTAAGCACCTGTAGGAGCAAGTAAAAGTAAGTACAATAGTGCGCTTTACATGGCATTTTTGCATATGTGGAGGAAAGAGAGGCAAGGAAAAAGTGGAGAAGTGGGCTCTCATGCAAGAGCCAGCCTCTACTACATGGTGGAGCATTGGGAGAGGCACCTGTATGGAGGTGGTCAGGAATCGGGAGACTCACGCCGGTCGTAGCGCCGCAGTTAAAATGATAATGGCAAGTCAAATCACGGGGCCCCACCTGTCCAGCAGAACTCGCTGTCAAATCACACAGCGCTACCATTGCAGTAGCCTACTCCCTCGTCTTCTCGTGTCTCTGTCGAACCAACTAGGCGGAACCGCCCCGCCTACCGCGCAGGAAAAGCCCCGCCCTCGACTTTTAAATACAACTACATCCGCGTAAGAATCCAATGATATACTTTTTGTGACATAGTAACTCATATTTAGTTAGTCAAATAGATGACCTAGAACTACGTGCAGGCCCTATAAACCGAGATGCCTAAAAATAAAAAAACCGAGACGGAGAGGGTAGTTCAGCACGTATCTTTTTAGATCAATATAGTCGGGATTCACCAAGGAGCAAAACCAAGTGGTAGCCTGCTCCTGTCGTGTTGGCGTAGCAACTCAAGCAGGGTCAGTCCGCACACGAAATGGCGACACACTTAATAGGACCCCTTTGGCCGACATGTGGCTCATCCACCGTCTTGTTCCACGTGCGATGCACCAAATTACAGTTTGGAGCAGCGGTTGGAATTGGAGGCACCCCGGTCGTAGCGCCGCAGTAGTAGAAAATGAGCGATGAGGGGTCAAATCACAAAGCCCCACCTTTCCCGGCGGCATTAAGCTGGACGGACGAAGCAACCATCATTTCACTCTAGGGCGCAAGAGCATAAAGAAAAGAGAAAACAATGATGCGTGCGGCAGCTACCTTGGGCACCCTAGGGTAGGGGTCTCCACTACAGATCCTTTTTTTTAAGCGCCTCCACTACAAATCGGCTTCTCCCTCGTCCTCTTGAAGAAAACCGATGATGAGTGCGGCGGTAGGGTTTGTAGGAGTACTACGACGTGCGGGGCCACGTCGTAGTAAACGGGTTCGAGTCGACGCCTTAAATATGTGTGGGCCGCTTGGTTTTACGGGAACGAGGCAGCATTTTGGGTTCGGGGACCAATGGAGATATAGTACGTACAAAAAATTGTGGACGTAGGTTCGACCGAAAGGCAATGATGCATGGGCCCTGCATTTTGATATACCCGGGGCCGCGTGAAATTTGCTACTCTACTCAAAACTAGTAAGGTACACATGTATTGAACGCATGAGATTTCGAAACCAAATTACGAATAAATACACACTATAGCATGTAAAGCTTTGAGTCATATATGCATGATGTAGATGTTCGTTTTGTTCGTTTAGTTCATCTCATTCAAAATCAATTAGTTTTATAAAAATGTTAAGATCATGGGGTTGTGCATTGTAAATCATAAAGTAAAAAAACAAATAATGGCAATTCATTTAGAAAAAAATAATCAATTATGATACAGAAGATTCTAGAACAAAGGAGAAGTGCTTGTGTTTTGAGGTTTGTGCATTATGCTTAAGTTCAACCATGGAGTCTTCTAAATTGTACATGTGGCAGATCTGGTGGAATGTTGATGATATCCAACGGCCAGTAGTGCTCGGATTTTCCTATCTCTGCACTGTCGGGTTAGCTTCATCCAGCGACCATCTTTCAAAGTTATTGGCACACTATATAGTTCTTGTGCCATAGTTGCATGTTTTGGAAAAAAACTACTAGTGGGTTGTACTATCTATTTAGGAATAGAAGATGTATACATGGAAGTTGTAGGGAAAGAGATGACATGGAGCATCTCAATTCCTATGAGTAGGGATTGGAAAAGAGATGTCATTTGGTTCACATCAGAGGAACTTTTCTATTGAATCTAGAGATGACATGTATCTCAATTCCTATGAGGAGGGATTAGAAAAGAGATGTAATTTGGTTCATATCATAGGAACTTTTCTATTGAATATACGCTAATGTTTATTTTCCTTTGAAATTAAGGGAGTATAGGAATCCATTCATATGAACCAAGTGGCTCTAAAGCTATAGAAATGATATCATGTTTATTTCCTTTGAAATGTGGAGTATATGAATCTATTCCTATGAACCAATTGGATCTAAAGGAAAAAATCCTATAAAAATCATATCATATAGAGTTCCTATGATATTCCTCGACACTAAAGGATGCTTGAAATTGCTGCGGGTGATACGATGGTCTTTCTTTGTAGACTCCTCACCCATATTTATAGTTACCTCTCGAAGATGAATGAAATGATATATACATGGTATTCTACATGTGCAATTTGGTACACGAAAACTCGGTAAAAGTTTGCGAGGTTCGAATTTTCAATAAAGCTATATGCACTGCATTTTGGAACGGAGGGAGCATACGGCAGTTGCTAACACTCACGTGGAAGATTTGTGTGTAGGAGGAGTGGCTGTTCTGTTAAATGACATGGCAAAACTGACACTGTCGGATGCCGATCTAATGGTTCTTACGGCGTTCGTCAGGAAAAGGCTTGTGGCGAACGTTTGTCGGATAATGATTTACGGACACATGCATTGAATTGATACGTGCCCCCCTCTGTCTCACGCACACGCACCCTCATGAGTCACGACTCTCCCGAGTCCTCTCGCAGACTCGCACGTCGCACCCACCGTCTATCTGCAGGTAAACGTCATGCACATATGTGCTCTTCACACCCTACCCTCAGAACTTCTAAAAAACAAAAGATGGCGCGCACATTTTATTTTAGCTCACACGTCACACACTTATACTATTACTCTTGCGGCGAATGTTCTTTGGGCATAGTATATTGTACTCTCACAAAGAGAAGCGGTGCACGCACGCACTAGTTCTCTCACACCCACTCGCGGGTACACGTAGGAGCGCATTTTTTTGAAGCTGGTACAACAAAATCACTCCACTATATATAAAAGTAGGAGCCTTAGCGCTTGCTTTACTAGGGTTCCTCTCGTTCACTCTCTCATGCTCTCCAGATCTAAGCAACACATAGGCAGCCACACTCTCTCTCAGCTCACGGCTGGTCACAAATCTGGCCGGACAACCTCGACCGGGGTAGGGGTGTAGGTGCATCGTTCACGCTGTCGGCGGCGGCGAGGGAGGAGACCAACGTCTGCCCGCGCGTCCCGGTCGGCGGCCGTGCCGTTCTCTTCGAGAGAGCGCCGGCTCGGGAGGGCGTCCGACCCCTTCTTCCTCCCTGCGGTATTGTGGCCAAGATGTGGCCTCCCGACGCCGTCTTTGCCACATGCCGACGACCCTCAGGTATATATTCCTTCGAAACCTGCCTTGCTCTACTGCCCCAGCTCCCTTCGTGTGGATCCTTTTCTACTTCCGTCCGCTGTTCCAAAGCCACCTAGACTTCCACTATTATTAGAAGTAAAGCTAGTTCATACAGTCGACTCAAAGCGTTGGTTCAAACAGGGAAGAAAGTGGGAAAGCTGTAGCATGAATCTAGGACTTGGTTCTAAGAGGAGACGGGGGAAAGTAGTAATATCTGTCACTGTTTAAATAACCGTATTTCGTATTTGCGCAAACAGGGATGTTTGTCTCCATATCGTTTCACGATGTCTGTCTCCGTATCGTTTCTATCCGCGCAACCAAAAGCACACACCTCAGTTTTAGTACAACTGCGCAAAATGAGATGGTATCCCTCGTTGCCGTCGTCTAACCTCCCGTCTTCAAGGTATCCCTACACTGGTACTAGTAACTAAGGTAGAATGACCAACGCAATCTAAAAGAAGCTGATTCGTATGTTTTACTTCCTGATTGCAGTGCAGGGACGAGCGAAAACAACTGCATCCTAGTCCGGAATGCACTTTCTACCAGTTCATCCATGGACCGAGGACTAGCTGGCATGGCTGCACGGCGGTTTTTTGGACAGGTGCGCGGACAAGAGGCATTGTGGTCTGCTTATTTCTGCAAATAGCGGTGCTTAAATTTAGTGGAATGCACAAGCATTTCAGCTGGTCAGTACACTGCATGGTTCAGTTCAGCATTCCAGCTGAGACCACAATTATAATTGGTTATTCTGGAATGAGAGAACCTAACCCTGGATGGTGGCAACAAGAAAAAACCAGAGTCAACTCCAGGAAATTTAAGCCTGCCGGGATGCCCTTTGCTCAGAGAAGCCGTGCTTGTTTTTCCTGATTTGTAAACCTTCTCACAACTTTGTCTTTTGCTGTGAACTAGTATATGTTTGTTATGTTCTATGAATCATTGAGATGTATAAAATTGCTTAACTTATGCTTTTCAAGTTTTTTATGACGACGAGTTTAATGTGAGTGTTCCACATGAGCGCTGGACTAGCGTGTGAACGTTTGGAATTTATTACATTGTGGCCTCAATTAACTGCATGAACCACTGTAACAAGATACATAGTTGCTTATATGTCAGACAGCAGATTGTTGATTGTTAGCTGGTCGATAGCCTAGTGTTGAAGCGAGCTAAGCCAATGTGTCGTGTTTTGCACAACTGCTTACAAGTGGGGTAGCACCAACAGTGTTTACAAGTACTTATGTATACGTCGGTGCATGGTTCTCGAACGAGTGCTCTATTTCATCAAAACACACACTGCTCGTATGATAAACCGTGACAACTTATGTCTTACCATGCCATATTCATGAAAAAACTAGTGAGGACGCATCTGTTTCGGCAACAATTACGATGGTTCTCACATGATTCACGGGCACACAAAAGTAGCAGGAGTTCCCATAGACGGATTCAAACAGAGTACTAGCCCCAGAGGGGTCGATAACAGGCAAGGTTCGGATAATTAGACACAATCCAAACTACTATTAAACACTAGCTGGGGCAACTATTTCATGCCTCGATCTAATTTGGGCTGGACACAAGACGGACCTTGCCATGAACATCATCGAGGACGTCCCGCAGCAGCTCAATCCTGTGAACCTTCATGAAGACAACCTTGTGGCCTTGCCACTGATAAACTTGTTTGTGGAGGCATGCCACGTCATCTTCCTGCGTAAGCATGACAAGAACAGTATGCCTCACAAACGAAGGAGTAGCTTTGAACTTCTTGTGCTTCCGTACACCCTGGACAACACGCCTGACAACAGTGAGGCTGGAATACAACTCTTCATTGGTATAACCGCAAATGGCTTCCAGGATCCAACAGCCTAAGAACTCTGTTTTCCCAGTGCGTATATTCAGGTCGTCCGCCTCATAGCGAGTGACATGTACAACCACACAATCCTTGTCTGCATCAGGGCTCTAATTGAAACAGAAACAAATTCTGAATTACTTTTCAGTACAAGAAACACAAGTTATTTAAACCACTATGTATAGCATGGCATCGAAGCTAATAAAATTTTGCATTATTAATCACCACATAATTCCTTTTCTAAAAAAAATCACCACATACTTAGATGAAAAACCACAATCGAGATCGGCAAAAAAGGAAAT